>NC_092343.1:303577570-303747570 GCF_046630445.1 Rutidosis leptorrhynchoides | reverse complement strand
TAAATATTATGGCCTCTGACCTTAATTCATATTTAGATTCCAAGTCCGGATCACCGTAAATTGTCTAACTCGCACTTCTGAGTCTCGCACCGCATTGCATCACAAGTGAGTTCGCAGCCCCCTTTTTCTTGTTTTATAATTGTTTTGGGGTGAGAATACATGCTTAATGTTTTAATACATGTTTTATGTTTTCCAAAACATGCCTACTGTTTTATTACGCTTTATTTATAAAGTTTGTTCTATAACATATTCTTATTATTAAATAACACTTTATGCATTTCAAAGTTTGTTATATGTGAGTTTTATGCTGAAAAGCCCTTACCTCGGTAGTATTAATTACAGTGACTTGTAAGCGCGAATCACTAGAGTAGATCTGTTAGGTTTGACAACCTCACCCTACCTTAACTGTGGTGCTAGTTACTTCGACACATACATTTGGCATAGTGTATAGTCCAATATAGGGTAAATGAAATCATGTAAGATACTACATGTGGTGTTAAGCGTTATTACCGAGTGCTCATGAAACATATACACTTTGAAACTGTATGACAATCTGACCGACTACCGTGTACAGTTTGCACCGCATCAATTGTGAGTTCGTAGTCCCATTTTTAATCAATATTTTATATATTTGGGATGAGATAATACTTGTTTACTGTTTTACATATTGGACTCGAGTACTTATAACTATATTCTATGTTTGAGTAACAAAGGTCAATTTTAGAAAGCCTGATTTTGATATCGTTAATTACCGATTTGGTGAATGCGAATACTATCAATAGATCTATCTGAGGGTGACTCCTCACATCAGGATAGGCCTTCTAGGCTATCGAATTCATAACCTTCGACCATATGCACTTAGACCTTAAGTGACGCTTGTTTTCGGGTACTATTACGTTAACGTTCAATATCGAAAGCTCATAAACTAGAATAGCTTTTCAACTGTTTTTATACTTGAAATCTTGAGGTTCATTAACTATTCTTTATAACTAAACCTATGAACTCACCAATATTTATATTGACATTTTTAAGTATTTTTCTCAGGTACTTAGCTTTTGGAGCATATTCAGGTCGGGCATCGTTGAGTCTAAAAATGTGTTTTGTTAAATCTAGTATTGATAGGCTAGATTATGATGTGTTTGTATTTGTTTAGGGTTTAGGAAGTAAGATAAGATTAGGTTTTAATCAAGATAGGTTAAGGTTAGTTAAGTGAAAGAGATGGCTAAGTACAAAGTAATATCTATCTTATATTTTGATTTATACATGATTCTTGGACATTTGGTGAGATTGCTTCAAATATGAACTTGTGTCACCAAATAAAAATGAAAAATGACTTTTTCTTTGAAATAAATCATGAAAATTTTACTGGAAGTCACAAACATATATAGGAACATCATACTAATTTATGAGTTTCTGAGATCAACCATAAGTTGGTTTTTAGGTCATGAACTTCAAGTAAAATTTTGGACAGCTCAAAGATAAAATAGTTTTATGCAGTTAACCACTTTAGTTCTTAGCTTAGCTTCAATTTTAAGACATAGGACATGTAGAGAACTTAAGGTTACTGATCTAACATCAAGATCATGGTTAGATATATAGTCATAATTGAGTGATTAAGCACTCTAGATCAAGCTTTTACACCAGGAATGTTCTTGAAGATGACTAGAAATGATGAATAGAATTTAGTAGTTTGTTATACCTTGAAGATATTTGATCTTAAGGCTTCAAGAAGATGAACAATAGAGAGTTTTAGATCTGCAAATGGAAGTGTATGTGTGTGAGAGTGATCAAATGGCTAGAATTGAGCAAGAGAAAGGTTTATATAGAAAGGGTGGGGGTGGCGTGGCATAAGGAGAGCAAAAGGGAGAATGACTCATCTAGTTGCTATTAAATAATCATACAAACTCTAATGATGATGTTTTGCATGATATTTAGCTTAAGGATTAAGTATTGGATGATGTATGGTGATGATATGGATGATGATGATGGATGATGATGATGGACGATTTTGGTGATGATGGTGGAAGAGTTCATGTCAATTTTTGGTTCATAGCTGTACATGTATTTGTGTAGTTTCTTTAAAGTATAATCTAAGGTGTTTTATTTGTATATTTAGGGTTTAGGAAGTAAGCTAAGATTAGGTTCTAATCAAGATAGGTTAAGGTTAGTTAAGTGAAAGAAATGGCTAAGTACAAAGTGATCAAGACTAGTTGTGAAAATGATTAAGTGTAGAGAAAGTCTTTAACTTATGATTTAATGTCCAAGTGAATTAGTTACAAATCTTTAGTCTAAATACTTGGTTTTAATAAGTTTACTTATTAAGTTATTATATATAAAGGTATAAATTAAAAGTCTAGGGTTTATGGTGATAAGCTAGGGTTTATAGTGGTAAGCTAGGATTTTAGGACATTGTGCAAAATGTGTGAGGTAATACTTAATCAAGTAAAACCTAAAATGCAACCTTAGAGTTATACAAACCCTAAAAATAAACCAAGACATATTCGAACGTTAATGTAATAGTACCCGAAAACAAGCGTCACCTAAGGTCTAAGTGCATATGGTCGAAGGTTATGCATCTGATAGCCTAGAAGGCCTATCCTGACGTGAGAAATCACCCTCAAATAGATCTATTCATAGTATTCGCGTTCACCAAACCGGTAATTAACGATATCAAAATCGGGCTTTCTAAAATTGACCTTTGTTACTCAACATAGAATATAGTTATAAGTACTCGAGTCCAATATGTAAACAGTAAACAAGTATTATCTCATCTCAATATATAAAATATTGATTAAAAATGGAAATACGAACTCACAATTGATGCGGTGTAAAGCGTACACGTATTTTGTCAGATTGTGTTTGGTGTTCTGGGCTTGAGACCTAATGAATATTTATAAGGTCAGAGGTCATACTATCTGATATAGTATTTAGGTTAGGTATAAGATCAATTTCTTAAGTAATCTTACATATCCATTTCGATTCTCGATTTTAAAAGTTACATAGTTCATAGTTTAAGTGTTGACAATTTTGACTAGTTTTACCATAACATTAGTTTAGGCATTCCTATTAATCTAGACATCCATTTAAGGTGAGATTACCATCTCTGGAAAGCTCTTTGAGTATAGTTTCCAACCATGCAAGGTTAGCCAACTTTATTAGGACATATATGGTTTTTGGTGTTTCAACTTGTCATGTTTTCCTTATTATGTCTATTTTTCAAATCAAAAGCCTATATTTCAAGATCTATCTTATAATTTGATTTTTGCATGATTTTTGGACTCTTGGTCAGATTGCTTCAAATTTGGACCTTGTGTCACCAAATCAAAATGAAAAATACCCTTTTCATTGAGAAAAATTACGAAAACTTTACAGAGGGTCAAGAACATATATATGAACATGGATTAAATTTATAAAGCCCAGATCTAAAGTCTAAGTTGGTTTTTAAGTCATGAACTTCAAGTAGAAAGTTTGGACAACTTCAAGATAAAACTATTTTATGTTTTAACCACTTTAGTTCTTAGTTTAGGTTCATTTTAAGTTATTGGACATGTAGGAAACTTAAGGCTACTGATCTAATATCAAGATCAACGCTAGCCATGTGATCATCATTAAGTGATTACACACTTTAGATCAAGCATTTACACCTTGAATACTTTTGAAGATGACTAGATTGAATGATAGAGATGAAGTATGGGGTTATACCTTGAAGAAGGTGGTAACTTAAGTGAAAGAAGATGATGAAGAAGGTGGTTTAGATTTTCAATTGTCATAAATCTTCCATTAATGATCATGCATTTCCCATCATGATGTCTTGCATGTCAATTAAATGTTTACATGGCTTATTTAGGAAGTTTGCATGGTACATGAATGCTTATGATCACGATGATATTGATGATGATGGTAGTGGGGGTTTTGGTAGTGGTGGTGGAAGCCACTTTTTGGTTGATTACTTTCCTACAATTTTACATGTACTAGTGCAAGTATTTAGGGTATGATTTTCAGGTATTATGTGTATAATCAAAGCTTAGCTAATAAGCTTACATGAGGTCTTATTTAAGTTAGATTAAGGTTGGCTTAAATGGAAGTAATAGCTAAGTACAAGTTGATCAAGTCTAGGTGTGAAAGTAAAAATGTCTTAACTTATGATCTAATGTCAAAGTGAATTAGTTACAAGTATTTAATCTAAATACTTGATTAATAAGTTTACTCATTAAGTTATTATATATAAAGGTATAGATTACAAAAGCTATGGTTTATGGTGATAAGCTAAGGTTTTAGGACATGGTGCAAATGTTCAAGATAACTCTTGATTAAACAAGACTTCATTGTAACCTTAGAGTCTTACAAATCCTAAAAACAAGCTAAGATATAATTCATCATAACTACTAGTCAAGTTGAAAATTCTAAGTCATGAAAGTTAGATTAAACAACCTGGTCGGAAAAATTAGGGTTGTGACATTATCCACCCGTCAAAGAAAATTTCGTCCCGAAATTTTGGGTAGTAACATCCGTCGATGTTGTGTTTGGGAAAAATAGATGTGGGTACTTTTGGTTTATTTGATTTGTAAGCTCGTGTTCTCTACGAGTGTTCCAATGAATTCCGACAATATGAATAGTGATTTGTTTGAGTCCTTTGACCTCAAGGTCCAAAAATCTCTATGGAATTTTTTGAAGAAATGGAGTTTAGTACCTATGTGTATCTCAAAGAGATGACGATAAGGTTTTATTATGCTAAGTGTTTCAGACGTGAAAGGTATCATGAATGCCCTGCTTAGGTCTTTTGACTTTGTGGTTTATGAAAAAGTTTGTTAAGGTTTTCACTCTCGCAGCGAGTACTAGTATTTTGTGTGTAGATTTCTTCACCATTTAGGAGTGAAATAAGGAGACTTCATTATGAAGAAAGTATAAGTGTAAAGGAGTTTTCATCTTGATGTCGCCACATCGATCATCTTGTAGTTGAATATAAAAACTGGGCAAAATCGATATAGTATAGTTATATATATTTCGAAGTTGAATGATAGCTGACCATTTATCAAACGCATAAAGTTGATATGACGATAAAGAAATGTGAGGCCTTGAATTGTGTGATATCTATGGTCTCGATGTTTTCGGATGGCAACAAAGAAAATAACAGAGTCAAGTTACATGGTACGTGGTGGTAATAAGGTTGATCAGACATCATTACCATCACGAAACATTAGAACTTTGGTATGACTTACCGTAATATAACCACGTTGATCAGGCATCATTATATTACATTAACTCATACCTCCATTCCAACATCACTTCATAAGGTTTAAGAGAATATAATTATAGAGAACGGAAGTGAACAAAGTGTAATGTTATCTCGAATAAAATCTCGCATTTAGTCAAAAAGAGTTGGTGCAAATTTTCCAAACGTACGTGTCTCGTGAAAAACGAATGAATTTTAATTCACGTTGATGTGTTCAAATTCGGTCGGTATTGTCTTTAATGAGTAGTGAGCAATTATTATTGTAGCGGATAGTAATAAAATTAAGTGTAGTGCAAACGTAGTACACATGTATATATACACCTATATGGTCATACAAACAGTATAACAGTTACCAGTTGGGTTGTAGTCTAGACTCACTAATGTGTCCAAACGACTCTGTCAGACATACTAATGCAATTCCTAGTTCCCAACAAGTTGAATGTCGGGTTGTAGTATCCTACATGATTTTCCTTTACCCTATATTGGATTATAAACTATGCTAAATGTATTGTGTCGAAGTAACTAGCACCACAGTTAAGGTAGGGTGAGGTTGTCAAACCTAACAGATCTGCTCTAGTGATTCGCGCTTACAAGTCACTGTAATTAATACTACCAAGTTAAGGGCTTTTTAGCATAAAACTCACATATAACAAACTTTAAAATGCATAAAGTGTTATTTAATAATAAAAATGTTTATAAAACAAACTTTATAAATAAAGCATAATAAAATGGAACGCATGTTTTGGAAAATATAAAACATGTCTTAAAACATTAAGCATGTATTCTCACCCAAAAACAGTTATAAAACGAGAAAAAGGGGGCTACGAACTCACTGATAACGAACTTTTATAAAATCATAAAGCACAGTAATACATAAAGCTTGCATTAAAAATATTAAGCATGTATTTTCACCCCAAGTATAAAATGGTTGTAAAAATGAGAAAAAGTGGGGTTATGAACTCACTTGTGATGCAATGCGGTGCGAGACTCGGAAGTGCAGGTTAGATAGTTTACGGTGATCTGGGCTTAAGACCTATTGAATATTATGAGGTCATAGGTCATACTATTTAATATATGTATTTAGGTTAGGTCTAAGATCAGTTCTCCAGTGATCTTACATGTCCATTTCGATTCTCGGTTTCAAAATGTTATATAGTTATGAAGTATAGTAATACATAAAGAAGGTATTAAAATATTAAGCATGTATTCTCACCCCAAAACAATTATAAAACGAGAAAAGGGCTACGAACTCACTGGTGATGCAATGTGGTGCGAGACTCGGAAGTGCGAGTTAGACAGTTTACGGTGATCTGGACTTGGAATCTAAATATGAATTAAGGTCAGAGGCCATACTATTTAATATATTATTTAGGTTAGGTCTAAGATCAATTTCTTAAGTGATCTTACATATCCATTTCGATTCTCTGTTTCAAAGGTTATATAGTTCATAGTTTAAGTGTTAACAGTTTTGACTAGTTTTACCTTCACTTTATCCTACGTGTTTCTATCAATTTAGACATCCAATTAAGGTGATATTACCACTTTTGAAAAGCTTATTGAGTATAGTTTCCAACCATGTAAGGTTAGCTTCTAGACTCAAAATAAAAGTTGGTCAAAAGTTAACCCTTTTATAAGTGTGCAAAACAGCTCAGATTTACACTATAAGTTCCCATTCAAGTTTAAAAATAGCAAAACACATTTTTTTGACTCAAGACTTTTAAAGAGAGCTTAGAACATATAAAAGTACTCATTTTCAAAACTAATAAGCTCTAGGACTTCATTAACCTAGTTTTTAGAGATGAAGTTTTAGACTAAAATCGGACTACAACAAAATCTAATGTCAACTTGTTGGGACTATTTCTCAATGATTCCTTAATGGTTTTTGGTGTTTCAACTTTCCATGTTTTCCTTATTATGTCTAGTTTCCAAATCAAAAGCTTATATTTCAAGATCTATCTTATAATTTGATTTTTGGATTCTTGATCAGATTGCTTCAAATCTGGACCTTGGGTCACCAAATAAAAATGAAAAATGACTTTTTCTTTGAAATAAATCATGAAAACTTTTCTAGAAGTCATGAACTTATATATGAACGTCATACTAATTTATGAGTTCCTGAGACCAATCTTAAGTTTGTTTTTAGGTCATGAACTTCAATTAGAAAGTTTGGATAGTTTCAAGATAAAACTGTTTTATGTTTTTAACCACTTTAGTTCTTAGTTTTAATTCATTTTAAGTCATTGGACATGTATGAAACTTGAGGTTACTGATCTAATATCAAGATCAATGCTAGCCATGTGATCATCATTAAGTGATTACACACTTTAGATCAAGCATTTACACCTTGAATACTCTTGAAGATGACTAGAAAAGATGATAGAATTGAAGTAAATGGTTATACCTTAAACAAAGGAGGTTGTTAAGTGGAAGAAGAGGATGAATGGGGTGATTTGGATCTACATTTGAAGTGTGAGAGAGTTACAAGTCTCAGGTAATTATTGCTTCCACGACCCCCGTCTTGATTTCCCAATACGTGGTGTGAACTTTAACATAGTGTCCCAGGTTATAGTTATCATTCTTAGACCTAACCCAAATACTATAATAAATAGTATGACCTCTGACCTCATAATATTCATTAGGTCTCGAGCCCGGATCACCGTAAACTATATAAGCCGCACTTCCGAGTCTCGCACCGCATTGCATCACAAGTGAGTTCGTAGCCCCTTTTTCTTATTTTATAATTGTTTTGGGGTGAGAAAAAATGCTTAATATTTTTAATACATTCTTTATGTATTACTATGCTTTATGATTTTATAAAGTTGTTATAAGTGAGTTTCATAGCCCCTTTTTACATGTTTTATAACTATTTTTGAGGTGAGAATACATGCCTACTGATTTACTACGCTTTATTTATAAAGTTTGTTTTATAAACATTCTTGTTATTAAATAACACTTTATGCATTTCGAAGTTTGTTATATGTTAGTTTTATGCTAAAAATCCCTTTACTCGGTAGTATTAATTACAGTGACATGTAAGTGCGAATCACTAGAGTAGATCTGTTAGGTTTGACAACCTCACCCTACCTTAAATGTGGTGCTAGTAACTTCGACACATACATTTGGCATAGTGTATAGTCCAATATAGGGTAAAGGAAATCATGTAGGATACTACATGTGGTGTTAAGCGTTATTACCGAGTGCTCAGGAAACATATACACTTTGAAACTGTATGGAAACCGTTTATGAATTTGATAACTGTGAAAGTACCCACATCTTTTTTTCCCAAACACAACGCCGACGGATGTTACTACCTAAAATTTCAGGACGAAATTTTCTTTGGCGGGTGGATAATGTCACAACCCGGACTTGTTTACTGTCTTACATATTGGACTCGAGTACTTATAACTATATTCTATGTTGAGTAACAAAGGTCAATTTCAGAAAGCCCGATTTTGATATCGTTAATTATCGGTTTGGTGAACGCGAATACTATGAATAGATCTATTTGAGGGTGACTCCTCACATCAGGATAGGCTTTCTAAGCTATCGGATGCATAACCTTCGACCATATGCACTTAGACCTTAAGTGACGCTTGTTTTCGGGTATTATTACGTTAACGTTCGATATTGAAAGCTCATAAACTAGAATAACTTTTTAACTGTTTTGAACTAAAATCTTGAGGTCCATTAACTAATGCATTATAACTAAGCCTATGAACTCACCAATATTTATATTGACGTTTTTAAGTATTTTTCTCAGGTATTTAGCTTTTGGAGCATATTCAGGTCGGGCGTCGTGGAGTCAACAAACGTATTTTCTTTAAATCTAGTATTGATAGGCTAGATTATGATGTGTTTGTACATCCTGGTAGTGCTCTCACCTGAGCAAGCTTAACTGCAGAGTTCTCATGGGATCTGTTGCGCTAATGGTACCAAAACGCGTCATGCTAGGAAAGATCTCCACACCCTTATAAGGCATGCTTCGTTCCTCTCTCCAACCGATGTGGGACGGATGTAACACATATGTTACATTCCTCCCCCCTAATGGGACACAGCGTCCCCGCTGTGCATGTTGGTCCGGGGCATGGCTCTGATACCATCTATGAAACCTTATGTAGTATATATGTAAAACAGTAAACAAGTATTATCCCATCTCAAGTTTATAAAAGATTGATTAAAAATGGGACTACAAACTTACAATTGAAAACTTTATAAATAAAGCGTAGTAAAATAGTAGGCATGTATTCTCACCCCAAAACAATTATAAAACGAGAAAAATGGGCTATGAACTCACATGTGATGCAATGCAGTGCGAGACTCGGAAGTGCGGGTTAGATAGTTTACGGTGATCCGGGCTTGAGACCTATGAATAGATCTATTTGAGGGTGACTCCTCACATCAGGATAGGCCTTCTAGGCTATCAGAAGCTATGAAACTTTTGTAAAATTTATACGTTGTACAAAACTTATGAACTCACCAACCTTTGTGATGACGCTTTAGCATGTTTATTGACCTTTGTTCTTAAACATTTCGATCAGCTTTTGGAGCATAGATATTGGAATTTTCCCAACAAATTGACACAAGATTTTGTTGTAGTCAGATTTTGGTCTAAAACCTCATATCTAAAAACTAGTTTAATGAAGACTTGGAGGTAATTCCTTTTAAACAATATTACTTTTATATGTCCTAAACTTACTGTAAAAATCCTAATTCAAACAAAATTATTTTGTTATTTTTAAGCTTGCATGGAAGCTTATAGTGTAAATCTGGATAGTTTTGCACACCTGTAAGAGAATGAACTTTTGACCAACTTTTATTTTGAATCTAGAAGCTAACCTTACATGGTTGGAAACTTTACCCAATAACCTTTCCAGAGGTGGTAATCTCACCTTAATTGGATGTCTAGATTCATAGAAACACATAGGCTAAAGTGATGGTAAAACTTGTCAAAACTGTCAACACTTAGACTATGAACTATATAACATTTTGAAACCGAGAATCAAAATGGACATGTAAGATTCCTCGACAAAATGCAACTTGTCATCGATACTTAGTTCTTCCAAAGGAATCAATAAATTCTCATCCGACAAACACTTCTTCAAGTTCGAAACATGAAAAGCATTATGAATACCACTAAGCTCTTGTGGTAGTTTTAATCTATATGCAATTGGACCAATCCTTTCAATAACTTCAAAAGGTCCTACATATCTCGGGCTCAGCTTTCCTTGCTTCCCAATCCTTATTACTCCTTTCCATGGAGAAACTTTAAGCATGACTTTGTCACCCACTTGAAATTCCAAAGATTTTCTTCGAACATCGGCATAGCTCTTCTGCCTACTTCTTACCGTCTTTAATCTTTCTTGAATCTGAAAGATCTTCTTGGTTGTCTCTTGGATAATCTCTGGTCCTGTCAATTATGAATCACCAATCTCACTCCAACACAATGGTGATATACATTTCCTTCCGTACAAAGCTTCAAATGGTGCAACCTTAATACTCGAATGATAGCTGTTGTTATATGAAAATTCGGCTAAAGGTAAATACTGATCCCATCCATTTACAAAATCAATTACACATGCTCGAAGCATGTCTTCAAATATCAGAATAGTTCTCTCACTATGCCCATCGGTTTGGGGATGATAAGCTATACTCATGTCCAAACGATTACCTAAGGCTTTTTGCAAAGATTGCCAAAATCTTAACGTAAATCTACTATCTCGGTCAGAGATAATAGAAACTGAGACTCCATGTCTAGAGACAATCTACTTGATATACAAACTTGCCAACTTTTCCATTTTGTCAGTTTCTTTCACAGGTAAGAAATGTGCAGATTTCAGAAGTCGATCCACTATTACCCAAATAGTGTCATAACCCTTCACAGTCTTCGGTAATTTCGTAATGAAATCCATTGTAATTCCTTCCCACTTCCATTCAGAAATCTCAGGTTACTGTAATAACCCTGATGGTTTCTGATTTTCAGCCTTGACCTTTGAACATGTCAAGCATTTCCCAACATAAGTTACAATTTCAGCCTTCATGTTTGGCCACAAATAAAAGTCCTTTAGGTCATGATGGAATTTTAGAAGGTGAAAGTACTCACAAGAAATCAAGTGGCTCTCCTCAAAAGTCTAGAGACGCAGCTCGAACAGTTATCTCAACGCCTTGAGGCCCAACCGCAGGGAAGATTGCCTAGTAATACCATTCAAAATACCTACATAGAAGAAGTAAAACAAATGGATTTAATTACCCCAGAGGAAGAACCTACACCCAGACGAAGGTTGCCAGACTAAAGAAGAAGTCTGTTGACATTCTGAAGACACCTCCACCGAATCCATGTAGTGACCCAAACTTTTCCATGTTTATATATATTAATTGAGATTGATATTTACATGACTAAATGTTTCCAACGTGTTAAGCAATCAAACTTGTTAAGACTTGATTAATTGAAATAGGTTTCATATAGACAATTGACCACCCATGTTGACCGGTGATTCACGAACGTTAAAAATTGTAAAAACTATACGATGACATATATATGGTTATATATATAGTTAAAATGATTTTATTATAAGTAAGTATCTCATTAGGTATTTTAACAATGAGTTATATACATAAAAATGAGACTATTAAATTAAGAAACTCGAAAACGATATATATAACGATTATCGTTATAACAACGTTTTACTAGGTACATATGAATCATATTAAGATATTGATACACCTAGTTAATTATGTTAAATGATAAGTAAATATATCATTAAGTGTATTAACAATGAACTACATATGTAAAAATAAGACTACTAACTTAATGATTTCGAAACGAGACATATATGTAACAATTATCGTTGTAACGACATTTAAATGTATATATATCATACTAAGATATATTATATATCATAATATCATGATAATGTAACAATTTAACATCTCATTTGATATAATAAACAATGGGTTAACAACATTTAACAAGATCGTTAACCTAAAGGTTTCAAAACAACATTTACATGTAAAGACTAACGATGACTTAACGACTCAGTTAAAATGTATATACATGTAGTATTTTAATATGTATTCATACACTTTTGAAAGACTTCAAGACACTTATCAAAATACTTTTACTTAAAAAAATGCTTACAATTACATCCTCGTTCAGTTTCATCAAGAATTCTACTCGTATGCACCCGTATTTGTACTCGTACAATACATAGCTTTTAGATGTATGTACTATTCGTATATACACTCCAATTATTAGCTCTTAGCAGCCCGTGTGAGTCACCTAACATATGTGGGAACCATCATTTGGCAACTAGCATGAAATATCTCATAAAATTACAAAAATATTAGTAATCATTCATGACTTATTTACATGAAAACAAAATTACATATCCTTTATATCTAATCCATATACCAACGATCAAAAACACCTACAAACACTTTCATTCTTCAATTTTCTTCATCTAATTGATCTCTCTTAAGTTCCATCTTCAAGTTCTAAGTGTTATTCATAAATTCCATAAGTATAGTTTCATAAAAATCAAGAATACTTCCAAGTTTGCAAGTCTACTTCCAAGCTTTCTAATCCATTCCAAGTAATCATCTAAGATCAAGGAACCTTTGTTATTTACAGTAGGTTATCTTTCTAATTCAAGGTAATATTCATATTCAAACTTTGATTCAATTTCTACAACTATAACAATCTTATTTCGAGTGAAAATCTTACATGAACTGTTTTCGTGTCATGATTCTGTTTCAAGAACTTTCAAGCCATCCAAGGATCCTTTGAAGCTAGATCCATTTTTCTCATTTCCAGTAGTTTTATCCAGAAAACTTGAGGTAGTAATTATGTTCATAACATCATTCGATTCATACATATAAAGCTATCATATTCGAAGGTTTAAACTTGTAATCACTAGAACATAGTTTAGTTAATTCTAAACTTGTTCGCAAACAAAAGTTAATCCTTCTAACTTGAATTTTAAAATCAACTAAACACATGTTCTATATTTATATGATATGCTAACTTAATGATTTAAAACCTGGAAACACGATGAATACCATAAAATCGGATATACGCCGTCGTAGTGAAACCGGGGGTTGTTTTGGTTTGGATAATTAAAAACTATGATAAACTTTGATTTAAAAGTTGTTCTTCTGGGAAAATGATTTTTCATATGAACATGAAACTATATCCAAAAATCAAGGTTAAACTCAAAGTGGAAGTATGTGATCTAAAATGGTCATCTAGACGTCGTTCTTTCGACTGAAATGACTACCTTTACAAAAACGACTTGTAACTTATATTTCCGACTATAAATCTATACTTTTTCTGTTTAGATTCATAAAATAAAGTTCAATATGAAACCATAGCAATTTTATTCACTCAAAACGGATTTAAAATGAAGAAGTTATGGGTAAAACAGGATTGGATATTTTTGATCTTTTTAGCTCCGGGAAATTGTTTAACAAATCTATACAAATCATATTCTAGCTAACTTATATTGTATTATACATGTATTCTAATATATTATGTAATCTTGGGATACCATAGACACGTATGCAAATGTTTTGACATATCATATCGACCCATGTATATATATTATTTGGAACAACCATAGACACTCTATATGCAGTAATGTTGGAGTTAGCTATACAGGGTTGAGGTTGATTCCAAAAATATATATACTTTGAGTTGTGATCTAGCCTGAGACGTGTATACACTGGGTCGTGGATTGATTCAAGATAATACATATCGATTTATTTCTGTACATCTAACTGTGGACAACTAGTTGTAGGTTACTAACTAGGACAGCTGAATTAATACACTCAAATCTCTAAAACATAATAAAAATGGTTGTAATTATATTTTGATCATACTTTGATATATATGTACATATTTGTATAGGTTCGTGAATCGATCCGTGGCCAAGTCTTATTTCCGAGGAAGGAAATATCTGTGAAAGTGAGTTATAGTCCTACTTTTAAAATCTAATATTTTTGGGATGAGAATACATGCAGGTTTTTTAAATGATTTACAAAATAGACACAAGTACGTGAAACTACATTCTATGGTTGAATTATCGAAATCGAATATGCCCCTTTTTATTAAGTCTGATAATCTAAGAATTAGGGAACAGACACCCTAATTGACGCGAATCCTAAAGATAGATCTATTGGGCCTAACAAACCCCATCCAAAGTACCGGATGCTTTAGTACTTCGAAATTTATATCATATCCGAAGGGTGTCCCGGAATGATGGGGATATTCTTATATATGCATCTTGTTAATGTCGGTTACCAGGTGTTCACCATATGAATGATTTTTATCTCTATGTATGGGATGTGTATTGAAATATGAAATCTTGTGGTCTATTGTTACGATTTGATATATATAGGTTAAACCTATAACTCACCAATATTTTTGTTGACGTTTAAAGCATGTTTATTCTCTGGTAAATACTAAGAGCTTCCACTGTTACATACTAAAATAATGACAAGATTTGGAGTCCATGTTTGTATGATATTGTGTAAAAACTGCATTCAAGAAACATATGTCGATGTAATATATTTCTATTGTAAACCATTATGTAATGGTCGTGTGTAAACAGTATATTTTAGATTATCATTATTTGATAATCTACGTAATATTTTTAAAACCTTTATTGATAAAATAAAGGTTATGGTTGTTTTAAAAATGAATGCAGTCTTTGAAAAACGTCTCATATAGAGGTCAAAACCTCGCAACGAAATCAATTAATATGGAACGTTTATAATCAATATGAACGGGACATTTTAGTTGGTATCAGTGTGTTGGTCTTAGAGAACCAGAAAATTTGTATTAGTGTGTCTTATCGAGTTCATTAGGATGCATTAGTGAGTCTGGACTTCGACCGTGTTTTCTTTAAAAATGATTGCTTAACATTTTTGTTGGAAACTATATATTATTAACAAGTAAATATTATGTGATATATTAATCTCTTAACATGTTTGATATTGTGTGATAGATGTCTACCTCTAGCACAAATCCCATTGACTCACCTAATAATAACGAAGAGTCGAATATACATTGGCAAGATTCACAAGTTCTCGAAGAACGGGAAGAAGAGGAAACGGAACCGGAAGAAGAGGAACCGGAAGAAGAGGAACCAGAAGAAGAGGAACCGGAAGAAGAAGATGTTCCAGAGGGGGGAATAGTAGGAACCACAGAAAACCGGTCAAATAAAAGAAAATCTTCAACCAATGGACCAAAGTTAATAATGGTCAATTGTGTTTCCGCTAAGGAAGCAAAATATTGGGAAAATTACCAATTTTTCGATGAATCGGATCCTGATGAGGATTCCGATAATGTTATAGAAATTACCCTGACCCAATTTAAGGAGGCAAAAGAAAATAATAAGGGAAAAGGCATCAAAATAGAGAAATCTGATTCCGACCCCAATGAACTTTATATGTACCGTCAATAACCATATTTTCAATATCGCGACAATAACTCGGGAACCTCTAAACCACCAGGTTTTTCTAAACCAATGTGGAAAATGACAACTTATATTAGAGGAACATCATATATCCCTAGGAAATTAGAAAAACGAACCAACTCCGAAGAAGAAGAAACGAGTGAGTCGGATTAAAGAGTTGTAATCATGTTGTGTAATATATGTAATATAGTGTGCTTGTACTTTTATGTTCTATGTAAAAATTGCTTGTATCGTTTGTTAATTATCTTTTACGAATCTAATCCTTATCTATTTTACAGTATAAAAACAAAATGGACGTTAAGGGTAGACAACCGAATATTTTAGAAGACCTACCAGGGGATATGATTGAGGAAATCTTGTCTAGAGTCGGTCAGAATTCATCAGCACATTTAGTTATGGCGAAATTAACTGGTCAAACATTTGAAAGACTTTCCAGAAATGCCTTAGTTTATAAATGGCTTTCCTTTGATAGGTGGGGTATATCTCATTGGGGAGACCGTAATTTACGCCGTGTTTTCTTTAAAGCGTTAAATGCGGAGAACCCAAATGCAATTTTACGCTACGGGTTAAGAACCTATTTTGACTCAACATATCCCAACATAGGATTTCGTGAGTTAGAAAGAGCTTCTAACATGCAACATAAAGAAGCATGTTATGCTTACGGGTTAATAATGTTCGCTTCTCATCAAATTGAGAAAAAGAACATTGGGTTGCAACTTTTAAATAAAACATTCCCACAAGTGATGGACTCGGTAGTTGAGATGAGAAACAAGGTTTTTAGATTATTACGGGGATGTTGGACATTACGAAACCCTCGTCCTTTTGACGACATTACAACATGCTGTCTTGTCAACGGTCACAACGGTTATGTTCCACAAGACCAAGGATGGGAAGTAGTCATAGTAAAACCATAATGCATGACTTGTTTCTGGACTTATGAATTACGTGTCTTTATTTCCTTTGCTGAACAACTTGCGTATTAACTAGATTTATCTTCAAAACTGTCATCTATCATAGTGTACTATATTTCATGTTATATGTAATGTAGCGAAGTTGTAAGTTGAAGAATATTTGTATGTGATATATTATTATAATCAGTTTTTCATATGGAATTATAGTAGTTGAATTGTATATTAGCTACTAAGTATGAACTTAACGGGTAGGTAGTACCCGAATTTAAACTTATAAAACGCTAATATGAAGAAAAAGCTTTTATAAATGAGTTCATATTATGCTACGAGATACTATTGACTACTCTTAATATTCTGTATGATTAAATTGTTTCATTTGATTATTTTGAAGGAAATGGCACCGACTACTCGACACACCTTGAATATGAGCGAAGAGGAATTTCGTGCCTTTCTTGCTTCAAACATAGCCGCAGTACAGGCCGCGCTACATACCAACAATAACTCTGAATCTAGCAATACAGCTAACGGCACAAGAAATCGTGTAGGATGCTCCTACAAGGAATTCACTGCCTGCAAACCTTCAGAATTTGATGGGACCGAAGGACCAATCGGATTGAAACGGTGAACCGAGAAAGTTGAATCGGTGTTTGCTATAAGTAAGTGTGCTGAAGGAGACAAAGTGAAGTACACTACGCATACCTTCACAGGTATTGCGTTAACATGGTGGAATACCTATCTAGAGCAAGTGGGACAAGATGCTGCTTACGCGTTACCGTGGTCAGCATTCAAGCACTTGATGAACGAGAAGTACCGTCCCAGAACCGAGGTCAATAAGCTCAAGTCAGAACTTAGAGGGTTACGAACACAAGGATTCGATATTACTTCGTACGAAAGACGATTCACAGAATCGTGCCTATTGTGTCCGAGAGCGTTCAAAGATGAGGAAGACAATATCGACGCGTTTGTAAAAGGGTTACCGGAGAGAATCCAAGAAGATATAAGTTCACACGAGCCTGCCTCCATACAAAAGGCATGTAGAATGGCTCACAAACTAGTGGACCAGATTGAGGGAAGAATTAAAGAACAGGCGGCCGAAGAGGCCAACGTGAAGTTAGTCAAAAGAAAGTGGGAGGAAAACTGTGATAAGAGTCACCAAAACAACAACAACTATCCCAACAATCCCAACATCAATCACAACTACAACAAACGGCACAACAACAACAACTACAACAATCATCCCAACAACAATAACAACCGCAACAACAACAACAATCAGAAGCAGCTATGCCAAAGGTGTGAAAAGTATCACTCGGGGTTCTGCACCAAATTTTGCAACAAGTGTAAAAGAAATGGTCATAGCGCGGTGAAGTGTGAGGTCTACGGACCTGGGGTTAACAGAACGAAAGGAACAAATGGTGTCGGAATGAGTAATGGCGGAGCAAGTAGTATCGGAGCAAGTTATGCCAAAGCTTGTTATAAATGTGGAAAACCAGGCTACATTATTAGAAATTGCCCGAACCAGGAGAACACGAATGGACAAGGCCGCGGAAGAGTTTTCAATATTAATACGGCAGAGACACAGGAAGACCCAGAGCTTGTTACGGGTACATTTCTTATTGACAATAAATCTGCTTACGTTTTATTTGATTCGGGTGCGGATAGAAGCTATATGAGTAGAGATTTTTGTGCTAAATTAAGTTATCCATTGACGCCGTTGGATATTAAATTTTTACTCGAATTAGCAAACGGTAAATTAATTGCAGCAGATAATATATGTCGAAATCGAGAAATTAAACTGGTTAGCGAAATATTTAAGATTGATTTGATACCAGTAGAGTTAGGGAGTTTTGATGTGATAATCGGCATGGACTGGTTGAAAGAGGTGAAAGCAGAGATCGTATGTTACAAAAATGCAATTCGCATTGTAAGAGAAGAAGGAAAACCCTTAATTGTGTACGGAGAAAAGAGCAACGCGAAGTTAAATCTTATTAGTAATTTGAAGGCGCAAAAGTTAATAAGAAAGGGTTTCTATGCTATTCTAGCACACGTCGAGAAAGTACAAACTGAAGAAAAGAGCATCAATGATGTTCTCATCGCAAAAGAATTTCCCGATGTATTTTCGAAAGAATTACCGGGATTACCTCCACACCGATCCGTTGAATATCAAATAGATCTTGTACCGGACACGTTATTCGAATCTTTTTCCTATTTGCTTCGAGACCTATTTGAAAATCTTCACGTCTCATCAGTTCAATTGTCTCCATCATATATCTTTTCACAGCTTCCAAAGCTTGAGCTTTAGCAAAAGGTCGAATGGTGATGCTACTGAGGTAGTTGTAGATGTGAATGATGTCAAGCAAATCAAGTTTATGAAAATCTGCTTCTGTGAACTTGTACTCTTTCTCATCTTCTCTAATAACGTGGAACTGACTGATGACGTCTTTCTTTTCACTTATCTCTACTCCGACTCGAGCAATATTCAACACTTCTGAAATACGATATTTTCTTTAAAGCCACAAATCATCTTCATCTTTGTTGATATGTTTCCTCCACATAAACTCATACCAATTCCTTTCACTTGCTGGAAGGAATCGTGAACCTATATAAGTAAACCTTTTACTCCTTGGTGTATCATTGATTTGGAAGATCTTGTAAGCATTTTCTTCGATGAATGTGTTTCGTAACGTTATAAAATCATGTTCAACTCCCAATAACAATCTTTGTTCCTGATTCTTAAAGAATATTCCATGGTTGTATTTGAATCTAGAATTTACTGTTTCATTTGATGTAGATGTACCAGAAGTTGAGCTTTCATTAGTATTTGTTGGATGTGAACTCGATGAGGGTGTAGAATTCGATAAATGATCAGTAGGATTTGTTGCATCATCATTTGGAACATCATTATATTCAATATGATCAAAGATATCATCATCATTTGGATTAACATAAAGATTGTCTTCATCGTCATCAGAAGAGTCCATTTCATCATCACTTTCTATTACTGGATCAGGATTCCCTTCATCTACAATCTCTACATCTTCTGGAATGAAGATACTAAAGATAACTTGCTTAAGATGACAAACCCATCATCATCCGTTTCTTCAAGATAAAAATCACTTAAGTTCAAATCCTCATCTACTGGTCCACTATCAGCCTCATTATGAATAATTGGAATTATAACTTGCTCAGACTAATTATCATCAATTTCATCATGTGTAGAAACCATTTCTGATTCCGTTTGAACTTGTTGAGCTTGTGAAGCTAATGAAGACCTTACACCACCACCCTTGGTTGAAATGTTCACCGATAGATATTCTCCATCTACTCCTATCTCCCCCTCATGGCTATTCTGAGGATCAGAATCGTCATGTTCATCATCACGGTGATGACTCAAAGGAGAAGAGCACGAAGTAAGTGGATATCGAACACGAGCACGAAACAATGCTTGAAGCGAAGTGCATTGAAGAACATCAAGATTGACTCAAGAAAACATACGACTGAAATATTCTTGCTCCAAAGCATCATAGAAATGTGGTAAACGAGAGGGTGATGATGGAAAAGTAACAATGGGAATAACAGCAGTAGCAGTACCTGTTGAAGGCGATGTCGATGGAAGTGTTTGAGTTACCGTGAGGGCAGGTAAGGATGATTGTTTGGTATTATTCTTATATGTAGGGCTGTACATACTACTAGTCAGATTTGTGATATCCCCTTCTGATGGAGGTTGGGTAACAACCGGAGTTCTCACCAGCGAAGTTTCTTTCGAAGCATCTCCTCCACGACTTTAGTCTCATGGGACTCTGACAGAGTAGCAGAACTACCCGTCGGTTTAGCTCTCGTAGAGATATTGCTATCTCCGACTCCTGAAATCATTGATATACCATGAGGTGGCAAATCTCTTTCAGTTAAAGACTCTTCCTCCAAACTCTGAGTTTCAGAATCCGGAAGTGAAGTGGTTTGATCCAATCTATCACTTTCATGAACCAAGGGATCAGTCTGCTGGAAGTCTGATAAATATCCCGAAGGATTGTCATGTTGACTCGTTTCCATGGGACGCGGCAGATCTCCCTCATTAAGATAAGCCGGACCTCCAGACCCTGTTGTACGTTGAGGCACAGGAGGATTTCCAGCCGATACGCAGGGTGCCTTTTCAAGATTTTTCGGCTCCCCTGCAGCTGTTCTGGACTTCAATGATTGAGTTTGCTCAATCGATTGAGTCAACGCAGACTTTACTCCAGAGGAAGACTTTACTTCCTTAGATGCCGAAGCACCTTGCTTTGTAGGATTTATTCTTAAGTCATGTTTAGATTGGATGGGCTTAGTGGTCTTTGTACCATCCGTGCATTTAAATCTCTTGCCTACCGAAGCTTGCGCTTCATTTAGCGTAGGGCTTACTGTTATTATTGGATGTGATACGGAAATGGGTGAGGGTGACCTAATTGTTTCTAGGTCTTGGTCCGTATCACCAACGGTTGTAGTAACTATTTGGCGGACGATAGGTGTCGAAGTCCTAGATCTAGTTACTCGTTGGGTTGGCGGAGTCTGAATCATCTCATCAGGGATATATCGAGTTCTCTTAGGAGAATGTTCGGGAGATGATTCAGATGCTGTTGCTGAAGAGTCGGTGTCACTGCTCACTTCGAGTTTTGTGGAAAGGGTTGGTTCAATCCTAGTTGGACTAGGTTCCCTGATCCTCACGGGTTGAGCTTGGTGTGCTGCCCTAGATCGTTTAAGGTTCACCCTAAGTGGAGGATTAGCTGGTCCAGGTGGTTGTACTACAGGTTCCTCTACAACCTCTGGGCTGGAACCGCGGCGGGTTCAACTTGTTCTTGTTGTACCGGGTTCGAAAGAGGTATTCCTACAGCCTTAAAATAAGAACGCATACGAGCGTCTTGGGGTTCAGCTAGGCTTACTAGCCAATTTGGAATCGGCGCAGTGAATCGCTTATCAGATACCATCGGGGTATTCATCTTCAGCTCCCCAAATCATTTCATCTGTAATCCATGTGTACCTGGTACAAATATATTTGCATTTCTGCAAGCATTTATAGCATCATGGATAAAGATACAGAAAAACCTTTCTCAAGGGATGTATGAACCCCTTGGCTTATCAACTTGAGCTTGAACCAAATCCCATATTAGTTCTGCATAGTCAGGAGCTTCTACTCTTATGAAAGAGTAGAACAACTTCAGCATTGGCACAGTCAGGCTGTCGGATCCACTCCTTGTCATCAGCAAGCATCTGTTGATGATTGAGAAGATCACATACCACCTTGAGTGCAGATATTTCTTCTGAAACTTAGCCGGAGGAACATTGTGGGCTCCAACATAACCAAGATCGAAGACAGATGACATCATTTACTGAGTAGCAGGAAAAGCAGGAGCATTCTGCACAACAGGAAGTCTGAATATCCTCTTGAAATCAGCCTTAGTGATACTCCTCCTCCCTTGAACTCCTCTAAGTTGAAATTCAAAACGAGCTTGTGTTCCCTCTGGATTTTCAGCAGTAGGTTGTGTAGCTTCCACAAACCTAATTGTTCTGTTAAGTAGCTCCAGATCTGTTACAGGTACACTGACTGTAGAGTTTAGAGCAGGCCACAGAGTGTGCCTCTCTAGAATTGCAGTCCAGTAGTTGCAGGGAATGTTCGTTTCAGAGTTGATGAAGTGATTGTTCGTCATTTAGCTGTATAAATAAGAAATAGAAGACCACAAGATATTTAACATAAAGCATAAATCTCTATTCTTATTTACCTTTGAAATCCTTTGTATACGTTTTATCTTTTATATTTTATGATTTTTATGGTTTTTCAAAGATATAAAAATCTTTTATTCTCAAATACGAACAAGTAATTGACAATCATGACATTCATATGATATTCATCACAATACAAATTCATCAAGCAAAATCAATTATATAACACAAAGATCAGAACAACACTTAGTCAATATTTAAACACAATTCAAGCAGATTCGGTAGTCATGAAAACTTGAGATTCTGTAACTAAATAAGCTTGAGTTTTCAGATCAGAAAGATATAAAATAAACATGTAAAGTGTTTGAAGATAAAAATCAGAAAGTTTCAAGGTACCAAAAGTCAGACTCGGTATCAAGAGAAGAACAGATTCGGTATCTCCAAAATTAACATAAAGTCACTCAAACATGCATATTCTATCATGTAAAATCACCACCATAATCAATTAACCACTCAATTATAAGCAGATCAACATGTTAATCGTATGAACAGACTCGGTATAGTAGACAGAACATATTCGGTAGATACAGAATCCATCAAACAATCAATTAAACATGTAATCAAACTTGGTCAAATGATAGATCAATTAATATAACTCAGAGTAGAAAAGAATTCATGTTTATTAACCAAATCAATTGAGTTTAATCAAAGATTAGTATAATACGACTCAGAATTGGTATAATCAACAAAATTTCAAAATTGAGAGTCACAATCCAGTTATTTTGATCTTTTCTGGTTGAAAAACATTTAATTATCTCAGATCTACACGTATGTATCTAAAGCAATGATTAAAATGAAATTATACCAAAGATTTGAAGAAACAGAAGAACGAATTCGGTAGATTAGGCAGATTCGGTATGTTCAATTAGACTCGGTAGGTAATTAAGCACAGTAAGAGAGTTAGTTTGACGTTGACCCTCCTTTTATAGATACCGAAGATAAAATACCGAATGGGCTTTACCGAATGGGCCTATTTTACCGAACACAGTCCACTTTTCAAAACTTTATCAATTTAACTTCAAAATCTTGACAAATTGATTTTTTCTATTAAAATTCATTTCAATCTTTTCATGGTAAACAATTCTGAGACAATTTTTGAAAACTTTAAACTTACCGAATCTGTACTGTTGGATGTCAGATTCGGTATAATGCTTAAAATAGCATTTATTTAGTAAAAATCAAATATTTTTGGATTTTATCTTTTCCAATTTTTATGAATTTTTTAAAATAAGATTTGTACTTAAAAGAACTTTGAATTTGTAAACAAAGTACAAATCTTCAGTGATACCAATTGTTAAAACGGGTTGCATACTGAGATGTATACAAGCCTTAGTGAATTATTTCAGATATAAAACAAAGAATTTATGAATTCACTTTTGAAAAACAATATTTTTTAGTAATTTTCTCATTTTCTCCCTTTTTCTCCCCCTCAAAATGTGATATACAAGAATGTAAATCAGCATTTTGATAAAATTCCCAAGAAAATGAATTAACTCCCCCTTGAAATATGATATCAATGAGTTACCTCCCCCTTACGTAACCATTGAACAATTATATCCAGGAAGTTATCATAAATCTAAAGGCTCCCCCTTAATAGATGATATCCAAAGCATATGAAAGTAGTTGCTCCCCCTAGAAAGTATCTACTCCCCCTAAACACAAGATCCCAAGAATAAGTCCCAACAGATCTAAGGAATATCAAGCACTATACTCTACCATGTCAATTTCTTTGATTAAGAACTTTAGCCTAAGTTCATCTAAGGGCTTAGTGAACAAGTCAGCTAATTGCACTTTGGTAGGCAAAAAGTATAACTCTACATCCCCTTTCTCTACATGGTCTTTAATGAAATGATAGCGAATATCTATGTGTTTAGTCTTAAAATGCTGGACCGGGTTACTTGTTATTGCAATAGCACTTTGTGAATCACAGTAAATTGGGGTCTTAGAAAACTTAAAGCCATAGTCTGAAAGTTGAATTTGCATCCACAAAACTTTTGAACAACAATGAGCTGCAGTAATGTACTCAGACTCAGCTGTTGATAAAGACACACAGTTCTGCTTTTTGGATGACCAACCAACTAGCCTATTCCCCAACATCTGAATTGATCCAGATGTGCTTTTTCTATCAACATGGCAACCGCCATGATCCGCATTAGTGTAAGCAGTGAGATTGAAATCGAATCCATGAGGATACCAGATCCCAAGGTTAGGTGTACCTTTAAGGTACTGAAAAATCCTAACAACCGCTTTGGAATGAGATTTATTAGGGTTTGACTGAAAGTGTGCACAGACAGTTACAGCAAGTGTAATGTCGGGTTGACTTGCAGTCAGATACATTAAACAACCAACCATTCTTCGATAAAGCGTAATATCAAAGGGTTCGCCATTAGTATCAGCATCCAGTAAAGTCCTCATTGGGGTTGTCATTTGTTTTAAAGCAGTCATTTTAAAACATTTTAGCATATCATTGATATACTTTGTTTGACTGAGAAAAATCCCGTTTGGTAATTGTTTTACTTGTAACCCCAAAAAGAAATTTAACTGGTCAAGCATGCTCATTTCGAATTTGTTGGCCATAAGGTCACCAAATTCTTTGCATAAGGCCGGGGACGTGGAACCAAAAATAATGTCATCAACGTAAATTTGAACCAAGAGAATGTGACCGTGGTTTTTACGGATGAATAGCGTTGTATCAATCGTTCCACGAGAGAAGCCATTGTCCAGCAAATACTTTTTTAAGGTCTCGTACCATGCACGCGGTGCTTGCTTCAGATCATACAAAGCCTTTTCCAAGTAGTATACGTGATTTGGATGAATGGGATCGACAAATCCTTCTGGTTGATCGACATAGACTTCCTCTTGAAGATGACCGTTCATAAAAGCAGTTTTGACGTCCATTTGAAACACCGTAAACTTCATAAAAGAAGCAAAGGCAAGGAAAATACGAATAGCCTCAATCCTAGCAACCGAAGCAAATGTTTCGTCATAATCAATACCCTCTTTTTGTCGATATCCCTTGGCCACAAGACGTGCCTTATTCCGAACCACAATTCCATCAGAATCCTTCTTGTTCTTAAAAATCCACTTAACCCCTATTGGTCGTTGACCTGTTGGTCTTGGAACTAATCGCCATACTTTCAACCGTTCAAATTGATTGATCTCTTCTTGCATTGCAACCACCCAGTTCGGATCTAGTAAAGCTTGAGCAACTGTTGTTGGTTCAATCTTACTAAGAAAGGCAGTGTATAGACACATATTCCAAGTAGCCCTTCGAGTTGAGACTGGAGCAGATGCATCACCAATAATAAGATCTATTGGATGACTTTTAGTCCATCGGTTGTGTGGAAAATGTTGTACATCAGTGGTATCCATTGAAACATCAACCGTTGTTGATGTTGAGCCTTGATCCGCTTGATCTGATGTAACATTATCTAATGGATTCAATTAAGTATCTGGAGAAACAGCTGGAGTTGTATCAACTGATGAATCTTGAATTGGTGCAAGATTATCAGTAACACGAGGTGGTAGGGAGGATGAAGAAGCAACAGGTGAATCAATTGGTGTTGTATCTTCATCAAAAAGACTTTGTTGAGTCTCTACAGTAGTTGACTGTGACGGTGTAATCGGTATGGCTTGAACATTTGAATTCCGTTGAGGAGCATAAAGACTATCAAACAAGATATCCAGTTCCTCTGATGTAATCGTAGGAACATCCTTCATCGAGAAAATTGAGTTTTGCATGGAAGAAGAAATAGCCAGGTTAGGGTCGGGTTTTGAACTGAGTTGTTCAAAAGCCATTCCCGAAAATTCAACGAACTTGACATTTATGCTCTCTTTAATCGATTTTGTCCGTTTGTGATAAACCCGATAAGCAACTTTGTTCGAAGAATAACCGAGAAATATGGCTTGATCGCTATTTGGATCAAACTTTTCGAGGCTGTCAAAATCGTTAAGCACATAGCATATACAACCAAAGACACGGAAATATTTGACATTCGGGCGTCTACCATATAATAACTCATATGGAGTTTTATCAAAACGTTTATTAACAATACAACAATTTTGGGTATAGCATGCAGTTGAAATGGCCTCCCCCCACATTTTTGGAGGTAGTTTAGAGTAAGTAAGCATCGTTCGAGCTGCTTCGCACAACTTACAATTACGTCGTTCGACTACTCCATTCTGTTGGGGGGTCCGAGCAGCAGAGAACTGATGTTCAATGCCTTGGTCTTTCAAATAACTATCAAGCAGGGCATTCTTAAATTCCCTCCCATTATCAGTTCTAATGCTCTTAACATGTTTGTTAAAAGAGCGTTGAGTCTTTTTAATGAACTCAATGATAATGGCGGGGGTTTCTGACTTAGTTCGCAAAAGAAAAATCCATGTAAACCGGGTATAGTCATCAACAATGACAAGCACATGTTTCTTGCCACCGAGGCTAGAAATACGCATGGGTCCACATAAGTCCATATGCAATATTTGCAAAGACGATGAAGTACTGGGGTTTTGCTAAAGAGGATGATTAGTCCGTTTCAGCTTACCCATCGCACATGATGGACACACATGATGCTTATCATAGTGAGAGGTTGGAATACCATCAACTAAGTCTTTAGAGACTAGTCGATTGATACCCTTGTAATTCAGGTGTGACATCCGATTGAAATGTCCCGTTCTTATTGATTAAAAACGTTCCATATTAATTGATTTCGTTGCGAGGTTTTGACCTCTATATGAGACATTTTTCAAAGACTGCATTCATTTTTAAACAAACCATAACCTTTATTTCATCAATAAAGGTTTAAAAAGCTTTACGTAGATTATCAAATAATGATAATCTAAAATATCCTGTTTACACACGACCATTACATAATGGTTTACAATACAAATATGTTACAACAAAATAAGTTTCTTGAATGCAGTTTTTACACAATATCATACAAGCATGGACTCCAAATCTTGTCCTTATTTAAGTATGCGACAGCGGAAGCTCTTAATAATCACCTGAGAATAAACATGCTTAAAACGTCAACAAAAATGTTGGTGAGTTATAGGTTTAACCTATATACATCAAATCGTAACAATAGACCACAAGATTTCATATTTCAATACACATCCCATACATAGAGATAAAAATCATTCATATGGTGAACACCTGGTAACCGACAATAACAAGATGCATATATAAGAATATCCCCATCATTCCGGGACACCCTTCGGATATGATATAAATTTCGAAGTACTAAAGCATCCGGTACTTTGGATGGGGTTTGTTAGGCCCAATAGATCTATCTTTAGGATTCGCGTCAATTAGGGTGTCTGTTCCCTAATTCTTAGATTACCAGACTTAATAAAAAGGGGCATATTCGATTTCGATAATTCAACCATAGAATGTAGTTTCACGTACTTGTGTCTATTTTGTAAATCATTTATAAAACCTGCATGTATTCTCATCCCAAAAATATTAGATTTTAAAAGTGGGACTATAACTCACTTTCACAGATTTTTACTTCGTCGGGAAGTAAGACTTGGCCACTGGTTGATTCACGAACCTATAACAATATATACATATATATCAAAGTATGTTCAAAATATATTTACAACACTTTTAATATATTTTGATGTTTTAAGTTTATTAAGTCAGCTGTCCTCGTTAGTAACCTACAACTAGTTGTCCACAGTTAGATGTACAGAAATAAATCGATAAATATTATCTTGAATCAATCCACGACCCAGTGTATACGTATCTCAGTATTGATCACAACTCAAACTATATATATTTTGGAATCAACCTCAACCCTGTATAGCTAACTCCAACATTCACATATAGAGTGTCTATGGTTGTTCCGAAATATATATAGATGTGTCGACATGATAGGTCGAAACATTGTATACGTGTCTATGGTATCTCAAGATTACATAATATATAATACAAGTTGATTAAGTTATGGTTGGAATAGATTTGTTACCAATTTTCACGTAGCTAAAATGAGAAAAATTATCCAATCTTGTTTTACCCATAACTTCTTCATTTTAAATCCGTTTTGAGTGAATCAAATTGCTATGGTTTCATATTGAACTCTATTTTATGAATCTAAACAAAAAAAGTATAGGTTTCTAGTCGGAAAAATAAGTTACAAGTCGTTTTTGTAAAGGTAGTCATTTCAGTCGAAAGAACGACGTCTAGATGACCATTTTAGAAAACATACTTCCACTTTGAGTTTAACCATAATTTTTGGATATAGTTTCATGTTCATAATAAAAATCATTTTCTCAGAATAACAACTTTTAAATCAAAGTTTATCATAGTTTTTAATTAACTAACCCAAAACAGCCCGCGGTGTTACTACGACGGCGTAAATCCGGTTTTACGGTGTTTTTCGTGTTTCCAGGTTTTAAATCATTAAGTTAGCATATCATATAGATATAGATCATGTGTTTAGTTGATTTTAAAAGTCAAGTTAGAAGGATTAACTTTTGTTTGCGAACAAGTTTAGAATTAACTAAACTATGTTCTAGTGATTACAAGTTTAAACCTTCGTATAAGATAGCTTTATATGTATGAATCGAATGATGTTATGAACATCATTACTACCTTAAGTTCCTTGGATGAACCTACTGGAAAAGAGAAAAATGGATCTAGCTTCAATGGATCCTTGGATGGCTCAAAGTTCTTGAAGCAAAATCATGACACGAAAACAAGTTCAAGTAAGATCATCACTTGAAATAAGATTGTTATAGTTATAGAAATTGAACCAAAGTTTGAATATGATTATTACCTTGTATTAGAATGATAACCTACTGTAAGAAACAAAGATTTCTTGAGGTTGGATGATCACCTTACAAGATTGGAAGTGAGCTAGCAAACTTGAAAGTATTCTTGATTTTATGAAACTAGAACTTTTGGAATTTATGAAGAACACTTAGAACTTGAAGATAGAACTTGAGAGAGTTCAATTAGATGAAGAAAATTGAAGAATGAAAGTGTTTGTAGGTGTTTTTGGTCGTTGGTGTATGGATTAGATATAAAGGATATGTAATTTTGTTTTCATGTAAATAAGTCATGAATGATTACTCATATTTTTGTAATCTTATGAGATATTTCATGCTAGTTGCCAAATGATGGTTCCCACATGTGTTAGGTGACTCACATGGGCTGCTAAGAGCTGATCATTGGAGTGTATATACCAATAGTACATACATCTAAAAGCTGTGTATTGTACGAGTACGAATACGGGTGCATACGAGTAGAATTGTTGATGAAACTGAACGAGAATGTAATTGTAAGCATTTTTGTTAAGTAGAAGTATTTTGATAAGTGTATTGAAGTCTTTCAAAAGTGTATAAATACATATTAAAACACTACATGTATATACATTTTAACTGAGTCGTTAAGTCATCGTTAGTCGTTACATGTAAGTGTTGTTTTGAAACCTTTAGGTTAACGATCTTGTTAAATGTTGTTAACCCAATGTTTATAATAACAAAAGAGATTTTAAATTATTATATTATCATGATATTATGATGTACAAATATCTCTTAATATGATATATATACATTAAATGTCGTTACAACGATAAACGTTACATATATGTCTCGTTTCAAAATCATTAAGTTAGTAGTCTTGTTTTTACATATGTAGTTCATTGTTAATATAATTAATGATATGTTTACTTATCATAATATCATGTTAACTATATATATAACCATATATATGTCATCATATAGTTTTTTTACAAGTTTTAACGTTCGTGAATCACCGGTCAACTTGGGTGGTCAATTGTCTATATGAAACCTATTTCAATTAATCAAGTCTTAACAAGTTTGATTGCTTAACATGTTGGAAACATTTAATCATGTAAACATCAATCTCAATTAATATATATAAACATGGAAAAGTTCGGGTCACTACAGTACCTACCCGTTAAATAAATTTCGTCCCGAAATTTTAAGCTGTTGAAGGTGTTGACGAATCTTCTGGAAATAGATGCGGGTATTTCTTCTTCATCTGATCTTCACGCTCCCAGGTGAACTCGGGTCCTCTACGAGCATTCCATCGAACCTTAACAATTGGTATCTTGTTTTGTTTAAGTCTTTTAACCTCACGATCCATTATTTCGACGGGTTCTTCGATGAATTGGAGTTTTTTGTTGATTTGGATTTCATCTAACGGAATAGTGAGATCTTCTTTAGCAAAACATTTCTTCAAATTCGAGACGTGGAAAGTGTTATGTACAGCCGCGAGTTGTTGAGGTAACTCAAGTCGGTAAGCTACTGGTCCGACACGATCAATAATCTTGAATGGTCCAATATACCTTGGATTTAATTTCCCTCGTTTACCAAATCGAACAACGCCTTTCCAAGGTGAAACTTTAAGCATGACCATCTCTCCAATTTCAAATTCTATATCTTTTCTTTTAATGTCAGCGTAGCTCTTTTGTCGACTTTGGGCGGTTTTCAACCGTTGTTGAATTTGGATGATCTTCTCGGTAGTTTCTTGTATAATCTCCGGACCCGTAATCTGTCTATCCCCCACCTCACTCCAACAAATCGGAGACCTGCACTTTCTACCATAAAGTGCTTCAAACGGCGCCATCTCAATGCTTGAATGGTAGCTGTTGTTGTAGGAAAATTCTACTAACGGTAGATGTCGATCCCAACTGTTTCCGAAATCAATAACACATGCTCGTAGCATGTCTTCAAGCGTTTGTATCGTCCTTTCGCTCTGCCCATCAGTTTGTGGATGATAGGCAGTACTCATGTCTAGACGAGTTCCTAATGCTTGCTGTAATGTCTGCCAGAATCTTGAAATAAATCTGCCATCCCTATCAGAGATAATAGAGATTGGTATTCCATGTCTGGAGACGACTTCCTTCAAATACAGTCGTGCTAACTTCTCCATCTTGTCATCTTCTCTTATTGGTAGGAAGTGTGCTGATTTGGTGAGACGATCAACTATTACCCAAATAGTATCAAAACCACTTGCAGTCCTTGGCAATTTAGTGATGAAATCCATGGTAATGTTTTCCCATTTCCATTCTGGGATTTCGGGTTGTTGAAGTAGACCTGATGGTTTCTGATGCTCAGCTTTGACCTTAGAACACGTCAAACATTCTCCTACGTATTTAGCAACATCGGCTTTCATACCCGGCCACCAAAAATGTTTCTTGAGATCCTTGTACATCTTCCCCGTTCCAGGATGTATTGAGTATCTGGTTTTATGAGCTTCTCTAAGTACCATTTCTCTCATATCTCCAAATTTTGGTACCCAAATCCTTTCAGCCCTATACCGGGTTCCGTCTTCCCGAATATTAAGATGCTTCTCCGATCCTTTGGGTATTTCATCCTTTAAATTTCCCTCTTTTAAAACTCCTTGTTGCGCCTCCTTTATTTGAGTAGTAATGTTATTATGAATCATTATATTCATAGATTTTACTCGAATGGGTTCTCTATCCTTCCTGCTCAAGGCATCGGCTACCACATTTGCCTTCCCCGGGTGGTAACGAATCTCAAAATCGTAATCATTCAATAATTCAATCCACCTACGCTGCCTCATATTCAGTTGTTTCTGATTAAATATGTGTTGAAGACTTTTGTGGTCGGTATATATAATACTTTTGACCCCATATAAGTAGTGCCTTCAAGTCTTTAATGCAAAAACAACCGCGCCTAATTCCAAATCATGCGTCGTATAATTTTGTTCGTGAATCTTCAATTGTCTAGACGCATAAGCAATCACCTTCGTTCGTTGCATTAATACACAACCGAGACCTTGCTTTGATGCGTCACAATAAATCACAAAATCATCATTCCCTTCAGGCAATGACAATATAGGTGCCGTAGTTAGCTTTTTCTTCAATAACTGAAACGCTTTCTCTTGTTCATCATTCCATTCAAATTTCTTCCCTTTATGCGTTAATGCAGTCAAGGGTTTTGCTATTCTGGAAAAGTCTTGGATGAACCTTCTGTAGTAACCAGCTAGTCCTAAAAACTGGCGTATGTGTTTCGGAGTTTTCGGGGTTTCCCACTTTTCAACAGTTTCTATCTTTGCCGGATCCACCTTAATACCTTCTTTGTTCACTATGTGACCGAGGAATTGAACTTCTTCCAACCAAAATGCACACTTTGAAAACTTAGCGAACAATTCTTCCTTCCTCAATACTTCTAACACCTTTCTCAAATGTTCACCGTGTTCTTGGTCATTCTTTGAGTAAATAAGTATGTCATCAATGAAAACAATGACAAACTTGTCAAGGTATGGTCCACACACTCGGTTCATAAGGTCCATGAACACAGCTGGTGCATTAGTTAAACCAAACGGCATGACCATAAACTCGTAATGACCGTAACGTGTTCTGAAAGCAGTCTTTGGAATATCATCTTCTTTCACCCGCATTTGATGATACCCGGAACGTAAGTCAATCTTTGAATAAACAGACGAGCCTTGTAGTTGATCAAATAAGTCGTCGATTCTCGATAGTGGGTAGCGGTTCTTGATGGTAAGTTTGTTCAACTCTCGGTAGTCGATACACAACCTGAATGTACCATCTTTCTTCTTGACAAACAAAACAGGAGCTCCCCACGGTGATGTGCTTGGTCGAATGAAACCACGCTCTAAAAGTTCTTGTAATTGGCTTTGCAGTTCTTTCATCTCACTGGGTGCGAGTCTGTAAGGAGCACGAGCTATTGGTGCAGCTCCTGGTACAAGATCTATTTGAAATTCAACGGATCGATGTGGGGGTAATCCCGGTAATTCTTTCGGAAATACATCGGGAAATTCTTTTGCAATGGGAACATCATTGATGCTCTTTTCTTCAGTTTGTACTTTCTCGACGTGTGCTAGAACAGCATAGCAACCTTTTCTTATTAGTTTTTGTGCCTTCAAATTACTAATAAGATGTAGCTTCGTGTTGCCCTTTTCTCCGTACACCATTAAGGGTTTTCCTTTTTCTCGTATAATGCGAATTGCATTTTTGTAACAAACGATCTCCGCTTTCACTTCTTTCAACCAGTCCATACCGATTATCACATCAAAACTCCCTAACTCTACTGGTATCAAATCAATCTTAAATGTTTCGCTAACCAGTTTAATTTCTCGATTCCGACATATATTATCTGCTGAAATTAATTTACCATTTGCTAATTCGAGTAAAAATTTACTATCCAAAGGCGTCAATGGACAACTTAATTTAGCACAAAAATCTCTACTCATATAGCTTCTATCCGCACCCGAATCAAATAAAACGTAAGCAGATTTATTGTCAATAAGAAACGTACCCGTAACAAGCTCCGGGTCTTCCTGTGCCTCTACCGCATTAATATTGAAAACTCTTCCACGGCCTTGTCCATTCGTGTTCTCCTGGTTCGGGCAATTTCTAATAATGTGGCCTGGTTTTCCACATTTATAACAAACTACATTGGCATAACTTGCTCCGTCACTACTTGCTCCGCCATTACTCGTTCCGACACCATTTGTTCCTTTCGTTCTATTAACCCCTGGTCTGTAGACCTCACACTTCGCCGCGCTATGACCATTTCTTTTACACTTGTTGCAAAATTTGGTGCAGAACCCCGAGTGATTCTTTTCACACCTTTGGCATAGTTGCTTCTGATTGTTGTTGTTGTTGCGGTTATTATTGTTGTTGGGATGATTGTTGTAGTTGCTGTTGTTGTTGTTGTTGTTGTTGTTGGGCCGTTTGTTGTAGTTGCGATTGATGTTGCGATTGTTGGGATAATTGTTGCGATTATTGTTGTAATTGCTGTTGTTGTTGTATTGGTGATTCTTATCACCGTTTTCCTCCCACTTTCTTTTGACTTGCTTCACATTGGCCTCTTCAGCAGTCTGTTCTTTAATTCTTTCTTCAATCTGGTTCACTAGTTTGTGAGCCATTCTACATGCCTGTTGTATGGAGGCGGGCTCGTGTGAACTTATATCTTCTTGGATTCTTTCCGGTAATCCTTTCACAAACGCGTCGATCTTCTCTTCCTCATCTTCGAATGCTCCCGGACACAATAGGCACAATTCTGTGAATCGTCTTTCGTACGTGGTAATATCAAATCCTTGGGTTCGTAACCCTCTAAGTTCTGTCTTGAGCTTATTGACCTCGGTTCTGGGATGGTACTTCTCGTTCATCAAGTGCTTGAATGCTGACCACGGTAGTGCGTACGCATCATCTTGTCCCACTTGCTCTAGATAGGTATTCCACCATGTTAACGCAGAACCTGTGAAGGTATGCGTAGCGTACTTCACTTTGTCCTCTTCAGTACACTTACTTATGGCAAACACCGATTCAACCTTCTCGGTCCACCGTTTCAATCCGATCGGTCCTTCGGTTCCATCAAATTCCAAAGGTTTGCAGGCAGTGAATTCTTTGTAGGTGCATCCTACACGATTTCCTGTACTGCTAGATCCAAGGTTATTGTTGGTATGTAGCGCAGCCTGTACTGCGGCTATGTTTGAAGCTAGAAAAGTACGGAATTCCTCTTCATTCATATTCACGGTGTGTCGAGTAGTCGGTGCCATTTCCTTCAAAATAGTTAAATGGAACAAGTTAATCATACAGAATATTAAGAGTAGTTAATAGTATTTCGTAGCATAATATGAACTCATTTATAAAAGCTTTTTCTTCATATTAGCGTTTTATAAGTTTAAATTCGGGTAGTACCTACCCGTTAAGTTCATACTTAGTAGCTAATATACAATTCAACTACTACAATTCTATATGAAAAACTGATTATAATAATATTTCGCGTTCAAACTTTTATACAATATTTTACAAACTTACAATACCGCTTATTTTACATAAAGCATGAAATATAGCACACAATAACTTTGATACAAGATAGTTGTGAAGACAATTCTAGCTAGTACACAAGTCGTTCAGCAAAGGCAATAAAGACACGTAATTCATACGTCCAGAAACAAGTCATGCATTCTGGTTTTACTAGGACTACTTCCCATCCTTGGTCTTGTGCAACATAACCGTTACGGCCGTTGATAAGACAGCGTGTTGTAACGTCATCAAAGGGATGAGGGTTACGTAATGTCCAACAGTCCCGTAATAATCTAAAAACCTCATTTCTTACCCCAATTACCGACTCCGTCACTTGTGGAAACGTTTTGTTTAATAGTTGTAGCCCGATGTTCTTGTTCTCACTTTGGTGAGAAGCGAACATTACTAATCCGTAAGCATAACATGCTTCTTTATGTTGCATGTTAGCCGCTTTTTCTAAATCACGAAGTCCAATATTCGGATATATTGAGTCAAAATAATTTCTTAACCCGTTGCGTAAAATAGCATTTGGGTTCCCCGCAATATATGCGTCAAAGTAAACACATCGTAACTTATGGGTTTCCCAATGTGATATCCCCCATCTTTCAAACGAAAGTCTCTTATAAACCAAGACATTCTTGGAACGTTCTTCGAATGTCTTACAAACTGATCTCGCCTTAAATAGTTGTGCCGAAGAATTCTGGCCGACTCTAGACAAGATTTCATCAATCATGTCTCCGGGTAGGTCTCTTAAAATATTGGGTTGTCTATCCATTTTGTGTTTTTAAACTGTAAAATAGACAAGAGTTAGATTCATAAAAAAAATACTTATTAATACAAGCAATTTTTACATATATCATAAAGCATAAGAACACTATATTCCATATATTACACCACACGAATACAACTATCTTATTCCGACTCGCTCGTTTCTTCTTCTTCGGTTTTGGTTCGTTTTGCCAAGTTTCTAGGGATATATGATGTTCCCCTAATACGAGCCGTCGTTGTCCACATTGGTTTAGAAAAACCTGGTGGTTTAGAGGTTCCCGGGTCATTGTTACAACTTAAGGACTTCGGGGGTTGACGATACATATAAAGTTCATCGGGGTTGGAATTAGATTTCTCTATTTTTATGCCCTTTCCCTTATTATTTTCTTTTGCCTTTTTAAATTCAGTTGGGGTAATTTCTATAACATCATCGGAATTCTCGTCGGAATCCGATTCATCGGAGAATTGGTAATCCTCCCAATATTTTGCTTCCTTGGCGGAAACACCATTGACCATAATTAACTTTGGTCGGTTGGTTGAGGATTTTCTTTTACTTAACCGTTTTATTATTTCCCCCACCGGTTCTATTTCTTCATCCGGTTCCGATTCTTCTTTCAGTTCCGATTCTTCTTCCGGTTCCGACTCTTCTTCCGGTTCCTCTTCGGGAACTTGTGAATCAGTCCACAAATCATTCCAATTTACATTTGACTCTTCATTATTATTAGGTGAGTCAATGGGACTTGTTCTAGAGGTAGACATCTATCACATAATATCAAACACGTTAAGAGATTAATATATCACATAATATTCATATGTTAAAAATATATAGTTTCCAACAAAAATGTTAAGCAATCATTTTTAAAGAAAACACGGTCGAAGTCCAGACTCACTAATGCATCCTAACAAACTCGATAAGACACACTAATGCAAATTTTCTGGTTCTCTAAGACCAACGCTCGGATACCAACTGAAATGTCCCGTTCTTATTGATTAAAAACGTTCCATATTAATTGATTTCGTTGCGAGGTTTTGACCTCTATATGAGACGTTTTTCAAAGACTGCATTCATTTTTAAACAAACCATAACCTTTATTTCATCAATAAAGGTTTAAAAAGCTTTACGTAGATTATCAAATAATGATAATCTAAAATATCCTGTTTACACACGACCATTACATAATGGTTTACAATACAAATATGTTACAACAAAATAAGTTTCTTGAATGCAGTTTTTACACAGTATCATACAAGCATGGACTCCAAATCTTGTCCTTATTTAAGTATGCGACAGCAGAAGCTCTTAATAATCACCTGAGAATAAACATGCTTAAAACGTCAACAAAAATGTTGGTGAGTTATAGGTTTAACCTATATACATCAAATCGTAACAATAGACCACAAGATTTCATATTTCAATACACATCCCATACATAGAGATAAAAATCATTCATATGGTGAACACCTGGTAACCGACAATAACAAGATGCATATATAAGAATATCCCCATCATTCCGGGACACCCTTCGGATATGATATAAATTTCGAAGTACTAAAGCATCCGGTACTTTGGATGGGGTTTGTTAGGCCCAATAGATCTATCTTTAGGATTCGCGTCAATTAGGGTGTCTGTTCCCTAATTCTTAGATTACCAGACTTAATAAAAAGGGGCATATTCGATTTCGATAATTCAACCATAGAATGTAGTTTCACGTACTTGTGTCTATTTTGTAAATCATTTATAAAACCTGCATGTATTCTCATCCCAAAAATATTAGATTTTAAAAGTGGGACTATAACTCACTTTCACATATTTTTACTTCGTCGGGAAGTAAGACTTGGCCACTGGTTGATTCACGAACCTATAACAATATATACATATATATCAAAGTATGTTCAAAATATATTTACAACACTTTTAATATATTTTGATGTTTTAAGTTTATTAAGTCAGCTGTCCTCGTTAGTAACCTACAACTAGTTGTCCACAGTTAGATGTACAGAAATAAATCGATAAATATTATCTTGAATCAATCCACGACCCAGTGTATACGTATCTCAGTATTGATCACAACTCAAACTATATATATTTTGGAATCAACCTCAACCCTGTATAGCTAACTCCAACATTCACATATAGAGTGTCTATGGTTGTTCCGAAATATATATAGATGTGTCGACATGATAGGTCGAAACATTGTATACGTGTCTATGGTATCTCAAGATTACATAATATATAATACAAGTTGATTAAGTTATGGTTGGAATAGATTTGTTACCAATTTTCACGTAGCTAAAATGAGAAAAATTATCCAATCTTGTTTTACCCATAACTTCTTCATTTTAAATCCGTTTTGAGTGAATCAAATTGCTATGGTTTCATATTGAACTCTATTTTATGAATCTAAACAAAAAAAGTATAGGTTTCTAGTCGGAAAAATAAGTTACAAGTCGTTTTTGTAAAGGTAGTCATTTCAGTCGAAAGAACGACGTCTAGATGACCATTTTAGAAAACATACTTCCACTTTGAGTTTAACCATAATTTTTGGATATAGTTTCATGTTCATAATAAAAATCATTTTCTCAGAATAACAACTTTTAAATCAAAGTTTATCATAGTTTTTAATTAACTAACCCAAAACAGCCCGCGGTGTTACTACGACGGCGTAAATCCGGTTTTACGGTGTTTTTTGTGTTTCCAGGTTTTAAATCATTAAGTTAGCATATCATATAGATATAGATCATGTGTTTAGTTGATTTTAAAAGTCAAGTTAGAAGGATTAACTTTTGTTTGCGAACAAGTTTAGAATTAACTAAACTATGTTCTAGTGATTACAAGTTTAAACCTTCGTATAAGATAGCTTTATATGTATGAATCGAATGATGTTATGAACATCATTACTATCTTAAGTTCCTTGGATGAACCTACTGGAAAAGAGAAAAATGGATCTAGCTTCAATGGATCCTTGGATGGCTCAAAGTTCTTGAAGCAAAATCATGACACGAAAACAAGTTCAAGTAGGATCATCACTTGAAATAAGATTGTTATAGTTATAGAAATTGAACCAAAGTTTGAATATGATTATTACCTTGTATTAGAATGATAACCTACTGTAAGAAACAAAGATTTCTTGAGGTTGGATGATCACCTTACAAGATTGGAAGTGAGCTAGCAAACTTGAAAGTATTCTTGATTTTATGAAACTAGAACTTTTGGAATTTATGAAGAACACTTAGAACTTGAAGATAGAACTTGAGAGAGTTCAATTAGATGAAGAAAATTGAAGAATGAAAGTGTTTGTAGGTGTTTTTGGTCGTTGGTGTATGGATTAGATATAAAGGATATGTAATTTTGTTTTCATGTAAATAAGTCATGAATGATTACTCATATTTTTGTAATCTTATGAGATATTTCATGCTAGTTGCCAAATGATGGTTCCCACATGTGTTAGGTGACTCACATGGGCTGCTAAGAGCTGATAATTGTAGTGTATATACCAATAGTACATACATCTAAAAGCTGTGTATTGTACGAGTAGGAATACGGGTGCATACGAGTAGAATTGTTGATGAAACTGAACGAGAATGTAATTGTAAGCATTTTTGTTAAGTAGAAGTATTTTGATAAGTGTATTGAAGTCTTTCAAAAGTGTATAAATACATATTAAAACACTACATGTATATACATTTTAACTGAGTCGTTAAGTCATCGTTAGTCGTTACATGTAAGTGTTGTTTTGAAACCTTTAGGTTAACGATCTTGTTAAATGTTGTTAACCCAATGTTTATAATAACAAAAGAGATTTTAAATTATTATATTATCATGATATTATGATGTACGAATATCTCTTAATATGATATATATATACATTAAATGTCGTTACAACGATAAACGTTACATATATGTCTCGTTTCAAAATCATTAAGTTAGTAGTCTTGTTTTTACATATGTAGTTCATTGTTAATATAATTAATGATATGTTTACTTATCATAATATCATGTTAACTATATATATAACCATATATATGTCATCATATAGTTTTTTTACAAGTTTTAACGTTCGTGAATCACCGGTCAACTTGGGTGGTCAATTGTCTATATGAAACCTATTTCAATTAATCAAGTCTTAACAAGTTTGATTGCTTAACATGTTGGAAACATTTAATCATGTAAACATCAATCTCAATTAATATATATAAACATGGAAAAGTTCGGGTCACTACACCGATGATGCCATAACCATGAATTTTCTTTGGTAGAACGAGTAGAAAAACACATGGTTGCGTGAGAAGGTGCATCATGGAGGTCAATAGTGTATAGTGAAGCACAACGTTTACCAACAAGAAGATCATTTCCTTCAGTGGATTGCACCGAGCATTGTCGACGTTCAAACAGAACTTTAAGATCTCCATCTCAGAATTGACTCACACTAAATAAACTGCACCCTAAACCTTCAACATATGAAACCCGTTTGATTGTTATGTCATTTTGCACATAATCTCCGTAACCCGTTATCGCTGCAATTTCATCATTTCCAAAAGTAACCGTTCCTAGGAATTTGTCAATGAAGTTGACAAGCAAGGATTTATCGCCCGTCTTGTGTCGAGAACAACCGGAATCGATATACCAAACACAGACATCGAAACCCTGTAAATGTGAATTTCCTAGAGTTTAGGTACCCAAAGTTTCTTGGGTCCTCTACGGTTAGTACCAACAATAAACTTTAGATCAACGACAAGATAATCACGTAAAGCATTATGCAGTTTAGATGATAAAGCATCATTTAAAACCACATTACATGAAGCATCATACGCAATATCAAGTTGTACATCGTTATCAGAAGTCTTAACACACAACTTATTCCAAGTAGATGTTTTGTTCACAGATGAAAATTGAAAAACATGAGATGATTTCCTAGGCCGACTAGCAGATTGCGTTGGTTTGGTTGCTACTTTCTTAGTCGTAGACTTAGGAACCCATACAGATTTGTAATTCAAGTTTGGATTATGACCTGTGACACGAAAAACACCTTTGTTAGTTAGAGGTCCAAACTTTTCAGTTGACACATGAGATGATTGATTTTGCAAAATTTCCAATTTGATTTTACGTTCTTTTGCATCATACTCACTTAAATCAGGCTTAGGACTTGTGTGTTGTGTGGACTTAACTGATGTTGTTAGAAGACTCGCTTTTGAAGTTTTTGTAATTGGAATCATAGGAATCTTTTCAGTTGACACAGAACCATCAGAAGAATGAACCTATTTGACAACAAATTGAGTTGTAGAAACAACTTTTGAACCACGATTTCCAAATTGAGAACGTAGAGGATTTTTAAGAATAGTAATGGGTTTTACATGCTTAGATGTTGTTGTTCCCATCCCCTTCTTAGTAATCCCACCAATACATTCAAGCACATTAGTTTCAACATTAGACGATTGCTTAAGTGTGTTAGCCTGTTTCAGTTGAATTATCTTTTGTTTTAAGTTTTTAACCCCAAGACATAATTCTTCAGTAGAAACTATCACTTCACCCTCCTTAAAAGCATAAGTACATTCTTTCTTAGGTAGTGAAGGCAATTTATCACACAAAGCAAGCATTTGTTCTAATGATTGGCACTTAAGTTGCAAGTCAATATTCTCCTTTTCTAGTTGAGCTACTATACGATTCAAATTACGTACAGCAGGTAAATGCAAATAATAATCATGCAAAGGATCAAGTTGACTTTCAAAATCTATCAAAGGTTCAATGATCGGTTCATTATGAGGTTCTATTTTTTCATCTAAAGAATTTTGACCTAGAGATTCTGTCTCAAAGAAAACAGTTAGTTCATGTGCTAGGTCTTCACGGAAAACATTATCAGAACATGCAGGTAAAGCAGGTAGAATTGGTTTCACATCAAAAGTTGATTCATCAAACACCTCATCTATGTTAACAATGCTAGAGCTAGGTTTATTAAACACTTCATTCTCAAGCATTAAATGTATTTCTCTAGCATGAGTGTAGGAATGTAAACCAATCTACGTGTCAGCACATAATTTGAACATTGCACATTCTTTTCAGTTGCAACAAGTTCCTTCAAGAAATCAGGATTTGATTTACCCATTTTTGCATTAATTTTCTCATACATTAAGCTAATTTGATGGTATTTTTTAGATTTGTGATTAACAATAATATCATCAAAATCAGCATCAGAAGAATGCACAAACTGCGGTGGTAAACCAGCTTGTAAGTAATCAGAATGATATAATCCTGGAATCCTTTTGGAAGCTCCATCTAAGATCTTAGGATCTTCAAAACCCAACCCCCACTTTTCACCATGAATCGTTTTTGGTCTATTCATGTAAATTGTTTGTTTTGAAAGTTCTAAATCAATGATAGCTTTAGATTGCTCTGTACGATAGAGTTTTTCCTCATATCGAGCAAGTTAAGCTTTCATTAGAACAGACTCTTTTGACAACGAAGAAATTTCAGTGTCTTTTTCAATTATGGCATTTTCCAAATGAATAATTTTCTTGTGTAGCTTTGAAAGTGTGGGTTCATGTTGGTTTTTTAAATCAGAAAGATCTTTTTCTAAGAATTGAACTTTTTCTGCAAGCCGTTCAGATTTTAAATGATAATCAGTTCGTTCGACTTTAATCGGATGAATTGTCTTCTTAAGATCTTCCAACTCAGTTTCCGTAGAGTTGAGTTGGAGAGTCAATCGTTGCACATCCGTGTGCAATTTGGATGAGGAAGGTCTGGTCTCATTTAGTTTGTTTTTATCTTTTAAAATCTTGTTTTCAGATTTTAAGCCTTTGACTTCTTTTGACATTGAGACCAGATTCTTCATTAAGTCATTTTGCATTTTTATAAAATCAGGTGAGATTTCAATTGATTGTACCTCATCATCGTCAGATGTTGAGTCAGAATTCTCCAATGCTTCCTTAGCTTTGATGAGCTTAGTCACCTTGCAAACATTTGCATGTTCCACCTCTGAGTCTGAATCATCAGTCCAGTTAAACCAAGTATCATCAATCGGTTTCAGCTCTCCCCCAGTTTCCACAATCTTAGCCATCAACATTTTCTTCTTGTAGTAAGCTGCGTCCTTCATCTTAGGCATCTTGCACTCACAAGAGTAATGACCAGCTTTGCCACAATTGAAACAGATTGAATCTTCTATCTTGGAATCATCAGCACATTGTTGTTTGGATTGATCAGCTTTCTTGTAGTACAAGGAAGATGATGAGTTTTTGCATTGATTGCTTGATTTTCCTTTAAACTTGTGTTTGTTCAAGGCGTTTGTGAACATGGCTGCCATCTTGACTAATTCAAGGTGAGAATCATCAACATCAGAAAGATTCAACTCTTCAGAATCAGTTGATTCTTCAACAAGCACTTTCTTGGACAAGCTTTTGGAAAATGATTTGCTCTTCTTTTTGGCAATTAGAGCAAGAGGATCGCCCGGAGAAGACTCTTTCCTTCTTTCTTGAAGTTTAGACACCTCAGGTTGGTAATGCATAAGAACTCCAACAAGCTCATGAATAGTTAACTTGTCAATCTCTTTGGTAGATCGAACAATGGTTTCATAAGGAAGCCAATCAGCATTGAGCTTTTTGAGGAATTTCATGTTGACTTCAGCATGTACTTTTACAATCTTACACCTTTTAAACTCATTGAGAACACCATTGAAATGACGGTAGGTTTCCTTGAGTAGTTCTTCTGGTTCCTGCTTGAAATCTTCATACAATCCCAGAGCCTTATTCAATTTAGTAACGTCTGACATGTCATAACCTTCTTGTTGTCGTTTGATCTCATCCCATATATCTTTTGCAGTAGTGTTGCTATCAACATTTTCAAATAGCTCATATGGGATAGCTTGCATGACAATATTCTTATCCTCTATGTCACCCTGAGCTCTTTCACGTTTATCACCAGAAAGTTCATAGACTGGAATTGGCATACCAGTATCCGGATGAAAATCAACAACTGGACCATCTCTCAGAGAAGCCGATATATGTTTAGCTTTCTCACCCTTATAGTCTATGTACTTAGTGATACGATGAAGGCACTGAGTGTACTTGCCATCAAACAACACTAGAGGTCGGGAATCTGATCCAATGATAAGAGTGTCCTGAGTAGACATCTTAAATTGAGGTAGATTCGGTATAGATTCGGTATTAAACACAATCTATGATCAGGGTTCAGTATAAAATCTAACAAGAATGTCAGATTCGGTACAGTAGCAGATTCGGTAAGTGGTTCGGTACTGTAGCAGATTCGATAACAATTCGGTAAACCAGATTCTGTATCAGAAACTGATAAGAATCACAAGCAACACACCTAAATTCGGTATGGATTCGGTAACCACATAACTTGAAGCCTCAGAATACTTAAAACCGAAGAATTAAGTGAAACCGAGATTCTGATTCGGTAAATGACTCGGTAGTCAAATTCTGTAAAATATTATGTGTAAACTCAATCCAATTCCCTTGAATTAGATTCGGTAACCTTGCTGCACAAGAAAACAAGTTAGTAACAAACAGAATATCAATGATACCGAAGATTTAGGATACCGAATGTCAACTGTAGCAGTTGACAATACCGAGTCTAAGTCTAAGAATTAGAAATATAACAGAATCTTTTCTCAAACCACACCAATTAGCTGCGTATAATCAAACCGAATGTGATAGAATCACAAACACACCACAATCTGCAACACTTAAGATGAATTTTCAGTAATGAAGCAGACTCGGTATGACGGTTATGATATCGAATGTTGATCAAATCTTTAAAACTTGAAGAATTGAAGAAATTGAACCGACAGAAATGTGATTTAACACCTCACGAACACAACTGAATCTTTAAATCTTCACAAAAATCCAGAATCAAGCTTGAATTAAGCAATACCGAGAGTTTTAGCCACAAACTCTAAAAATCAACTTGATTCTCCATAATTGAAGTTAAAAAGTTGTAATGATGATCGAAACTCTTTCTAATAGACCTAATACACCTTCGCTGAACTTATCACAAGAATCTGAACGTCAGGTTATCAAATTCGATAATACCGAATCTGATTCATTTTACCGAGAGTATTCAGATTCTGTAATCTACAATCTCTGGATCGATATAGTGATGTAGAATCACTTCCTGGAAGCTCTGATACTAAATGAAAGGTCAGATCATGATGAGATTGAAAGAAATGATAAGATAGAGTGAGATTCGGTATGTAGGAAGAAGACTCGGTATGAGAGAGAATCGGTAAAATTACATTCCATAGCTTCTAGAACTCAGTTACAATACAATGGCTATCTAATTAGGACTACTTAGGTTCCTTATATAGCCCTCTTCTAAGGAACCTTCATTTAAGCTTAATTCACATTAACACTATACAACTTCGGGGTCCTAACACCCTGCTTTAGATATCTTCGAGCTCTCATATATGAAATAATATTAAGGTTCACCTTGCTCTTATCTCCTTGGATCACTAATTCCTCGCCACTCTCAAGAGGTATACGAATAGACTTTTCTTCATAATTAATGTACACACGATTCTTGGACAACCAGTCCATACCAATAACAACATCGAAACTTCTTAACTCAACGGGCATTAAATCAACTTCAAACAGATTGTTTGACAAATTTAAGACACAACCTCTCATAATCTTATCTACTTTCATCAACTTACCATTTGCCAATTCTACAACATATCTAGTGTTTAAGGCAATTAAAGGCCTATTTATCGCAACACTAAATTTCTTAGCAATAAAACTTTTATCTGTGCCGGTATCGAATAAAATAGATGCTAAATGATTATCGAGGAGGAACGTACCCGTGACTAATTTTGGGTCCTCACGAACTTCTTTCGATGTGATCTGAAAAGCTCGGCCCTTAGCCGTTTCACCCTTCTTGGCCTTAGGACATTCTTTCTTGAAATGCCCCACTTGTCCACATCCAAAACAAACATTCTGATTGTTCTTATCACCTTTATCGTTCCCTGATAAACGAACTCTACAATCCTTTGCGAGATTGCCTTGCTTTTTGCATCATTCACAAAATACAGTACGAACACCAAAATGATGTTTCGTGCATCTGCTGCAGTAGGGTTTCTTTCTGGCATACTTACTATTCGAACTCTCAACCTTAGCATTTCCTTACTTCTTGGAATTACCTTCTTGGTTTCCATCCCTCTTATGCTTCTCAGTTATAATCTTCACATCCATCTTAACATTGATTGGTTGACGTTGCACTACTTGCGCCATCAAATCATGCGCCATACGAATAGTACTCTTGATCGTGTTTGGTTTTGACGACATAACATTTCCTTGAATGTCTTCCAATAAACCCCAAATATATATCTCAATCCTCTTATATTCAGGAGTGACCATGGTTGGGCACACTAAAGCTAACTTAAGGAATCGATTTGTATATTCTGCGATATCCGTTCCTTCTAACTTTAAGTTCCACAACTCAGTTTCTAGCCTTTGAATCTCATTCCTCGGGCAATACTCATCTATCATTTGCTTCTTGAATTCTTCCCATGGTGTATTATATGCAACATCAATACCTACAGACTTGGCAAAAGAATTCCACCAGGTTAAGGCTCCATCCGAAAGAGTACATGATGCGAACTTCACTCGATCATTGTCTCCGCACTCACTAAATTTAATTACTGATTCTAGTTTTTCAAGCAATCTCATTAACCCTGTGGGTTCTTTCGTTCTTGAAAAACTATGGGGCTTGCAACCCATAAATGCCTTGTAACATCGCTGTTGAACATTTTCCACTTCGGGTCTCCTTTTGTTCACGGTATTTGCTGTACATCCTGCTTCAGCATTAGCAATCGCTTCAGCTACTCTTTGAGCTACCATCTCCTCGATTTGAGCAGCACTCATTCCCGTGTTTGGATTTCTTTTCGGAGGCATTTTCTAACAAAAGAATGACAATTCAAATATTTGAGATATTATAAGCAATATATATATATATATATATATATATATATATATATATATATATATATATATATATATATATATATATATATATATATATATATATATATATATATAATTATTCATAATATGAAAATGAACTTAAACAATCATAATATAAAAGTTATCGATTAAGATCGCCTTTTCAATATTATAAAATTTGGGTATCTAACCTACCCGTTAGTTCCATCCATACATATAAACAACTAATACATTAATTACTTATCCTATAATATCCGAAATAAGAACATCTTAAGAGTGTAAGCTAGAAAATTAACACTCATAATCACTAACGGTAGATCTAAGGTGGCGCAATGGTGTTAACCACCGAAATCACTTCGTTCAACCGAACTTCCAAACGAGTCACTTGCTCCGCAAGGTCACGATTCCTTGCTGATAAATCATCCACAAGGTACTTCAATAACTCAATCTCCTCCTGCTATGTACTCTGTACACCCTCAATCTCATTAAAATGGGAATATTTACCATCCAGATTTGTTTGGATGTACAAATAGTCAACCGTCCCTTGAAGTCGCTCAATACGTCTCTCATGCCTAAAAATTGTAGCAAACATGGTATAAATCGTGTCCTGTTGTGATTGACCCATTAATCTATCCTTTCCATTAATGGTTGGAGGAACATTATGCTCATGGTATGGGGTTCCCTCTTGTTGAATCAATCTACCTAAAATTTCAAGAACCTATATCCATCGTCGCCAAAATGGTTGGTACATTTCGAATCCATTCCTGTTAGAGTTGTCGTCTAAATTATCACTAATGAGTATAGGTGCGATCACAGTGTTGGATCTCATAGAACTAAACGATGCCATATTAACATATACAACATATAAAAGTTATCCTGTAGGATTTCCGACGAGTAAAAGTAATAATGTATAACTCGAAAAATAGTAGAGACCGGAAATTTTTTGACTTGGTTATAGGTTGGACACACTAATGCACTCCTAGTTGGTCAGGTCTATGTCTTGGTTTATTTTATGGTTTGTATAACTCTAAGGATGCATTTTAGGTTTTACTTGATTAAGTGTTACCTCACACATTTTGCACAATGACCTAAAACCCTAGCTTACCACTATAAACCCTAGCTTATTACCAAAAACCCTAGACTTGTAATTTATACCTTTATATATAATAAGTTATAAGTAAACATATTAACCAAATATTTAGATTAAAGACTTGTAACTAATTCGCTTGGATATTAAATCATAAGTTAAGACTTTCTCTACACTTAATCATTTTCACAACTAGTCTTGATCACTATGTACTTAGCCATTTCTTTCACTTAACTAACCTTAACATATCTTAGAACCTAATCTTAGCTTACTTCCTAAACCCTAAACATACAAATAAAACACCTTACATTATACATTAGGTATACTACACAAGTACATGTAAATTTGTGAACCAAAAATTGACAAGAACTCTTCCACCATCATCATCAAAATCGTCCATCATCATCATCATCATCATCATCCATATCATCATCATAAATCATATAACACTTAATCCCAAAGCTAATTAACATGCAAAACATCATCATTAGGATCATTAATGGCAAGAGCATGAGTCATCTCCCTCCCTTGCTCTCCATTTGCCACGTTCACCACCACTACTATTTAATCCACCTCTTGATCATTCTTCACCTCCTTAATCACTCTCACTCACTCACACATTAAACTTACAGATCTAAAACACTCTAAGTATCATCTTCTTGAAGCCCTAAGATCATATATATTCAAGGTATATCAAACAACTTAATTCTATTCATCATTTCTAGTCATCTTCAAGAACATTCATGGTGTAATTGCTTGATCTAGAGTGTTTAATCACTCAATGATGACTATATATCTAACCATGATCTTTATGCTAGAACAGTAAACTTAATATCTCTAGATGTCCTATGTCTTAAAATGAAGCTAAACTAAGAACTAAAGTGGTTAACTTTACAAAACTGTTTTATCTTTGAGCTGTCCAAAATTTTACTTGAAGTTCATGAACTAAAAACCAACTTATGTTTGATCTCAGGAATTCATAAATTAGCTAAACTCAGGAACTAAAAACCAAAATGTTTGATATCATTAATTATCGGTTTGGTGAACGAGAATACTATGAACAGATCTATTTGAGGGTGACTCCTCACATCAGCATAGGCCTTCTTGGTTATTAGATGTTTGTATTTGTACTTTTGTAACCACGATGTACCAAAACTAAAAACAGAGACCCTGATGTAATAAAATTTATGTTTCCGCTGTTGACATTAACTATAACCTATGACACTATGCTAAAGTTCACACCACGTCTTGGGAAATGGTGTCATGACACACATGGTATCAGAGCTTGGGTTATAGGAAATGTGGACAGTGTGTCTAGACCCAACCAACTAGGAGTGCATTAGTGTGTCCCACCTATAACCAAGTCAAAAATTTTCCGGTCTCTACTGTTTTTTGAGTCATACATTATTACTTTTACTCGTCGAAAATCCTATAGGCTAACTGTTATATGTCGTGTATGTTAAGATGTCATCGTCTAGTTCTATGGGATCCAACACTGTGACCGCACCTATAATCATTAGCGACAATTCAGACGACAACTCTAACAGGAATGAATTCGAAATGTACCAACCATTCTGGCGACGATGGATATGGGTTCATGAGATTTTAGGTAGATGAAATCAACAAGAGGGAACCCTGTACCATGAACATAATGCGCCACCGAGCATTAATGGCAGGGATGAATTAATGGGTCAATCACAACAGGGCACGAATTACACTTTGTTAGCTACAATTTTTAGGCATGAGGGACGTATTGAGCGACTTCAAGGGATGGTTGACTATTTGTACATCCAAGAGAATCAGGATGGTAACTATTCCCGTTTTAATGAGATAGAGGGTGTACAAAGTACGCAGCAGGAGGAGATTGAGTTGTTGAAGTACCGTGTGGATCATTTGTCAGCAAGGAATCGTGAACTTGCAGAGCAATTGACTAGTTTGGAAGTTCGGTTGAACGAAGTGAGTGGTTAACACCATTGCGTTACCTTAGATCTACCGTTAGTGATTAGGAGTCTTAATTTTCTAGCTTACACTCTTAAGATGTTCTTATTTCGGATATTATAGGATAAGTAATTAATGTATTAGTTGTTTATATGTATGGATGGAACTAACGGGTAGGTTAGATACCCAAATTTTGTAATATTGAAAAGCTGATCTTAATCGATGACTTTTATATTATGATTGTTTAAGTTCATTTTCATATTATGAACATTTATATATATATATATATATATATATATATATATATATATATATATATATATATATATATATATATATATATATATTACTTATAATATCTCATATATTTGAATTGTCTTTCTTTTGTTAGAAAATGCCTCCGAAAAGAAATCCAAACACGGGAATGAGTGCAGCTCAGATCGAGGAGATGGTAGCTCAAAGAGTAGCTGAAGCGATTGCTAACGCTGAAGCAGGACGTACAGCAATTACCGCGAATGAAAAGAGACCCAAAGTGGCAAATGTTCAGCAACGATGCAATTACAACGCATTTATGGGTTGCAAGTCCCAGAGTTTTTCAGGAACGGAAGGACTCGTAGGGTTAATGAGATGGCTTGAAAAACTAGAATCAGTATTTAAAATTAGTGAATGCGCAGACAATGATCGAGTGATGTTCGCATCATGTACTCTTTCGGATGGAGCCTTAACCTGGTGGAATTCTTTTGCCATGTCTGTGGGTATTGATGTTGCATATAATACACCATGGGAAGAATTTAAGAAGCAAATGATTGATGAGTATTGCCTGAGGAATGAGATTCAAAGGCTAGAAACCGAGTTATGGAACTTAAAGTTGGAAGGAACGGATATCGCAGGATATACAAATCGATTCCTTGAGTTAGCTTTAATGTGCCCAACCATGGTCACTCCTGAATATAAGAGGATTGAGAGATATATTTGGGATTTATCGGCAGACATTTAAGGAAATGTTATGTCGTTAAAACCAAACATGATCCAGAGTGTTATTCGTATGGCGCATGATTTGATGGCGCAAGTAGGTAATTCCAAAAAGCAAGAAGGTAAGTGGGATGGAAACCAAGAAGGTAATTCCAAAAAGCAAGGAACTGCCAAGGTTGAGAGTTCGAATTGTAAGTATGCAGGAAAGAAACCCTACTGCAGCAGGTGCACGAATTATCATTTTAGTGTTTGTACTGTATTTTGTGAACGATGCAAGAAGCAGGGACATCTCGCAAAGGATTGTAGAGTTCGTTTATCAGGGAATGATAAAGGCGATAAGAACAATCAGAATGTCTGTTTTGGATGTAGACAAGCGGGGCATTTTAGGAAAGAATATCATAAGGCATAGAAGGGTGACACGCCTAAGGGCCAAGCTTTTCAGATCACAACGAAAGTAGCTCGTGAGGACCCAGAATTAGTCACGGGTACGTTCCTCCTCGATAATCATTTAGCATCTATTTTATTCGATACCGGCTCAGATAATTTTTTTATAGCTAAGAATTTTAGTGTTGCGATAAATATGCCTTTAACTGCCTTAAACACTAGATATGCTGTAGAATTGACAAATGGTAAGTTGATGAAAGTAGATAAGATTATGCGAGGTTGTGTCTTAAATAAGTCAAAAATCTGTTTGAGGTTGATTTAATGCCCGTTGAGTTAGGAAGTTTCGATGTTGTTATTGGTATGGACTGGTTGTCTAAGAATCGTGTGGACATTAATTGTGCGAAAGAGTTTATTCGTATACCTCTTGAGAATAGTGAGGAATTGGTAATCCAAGGAGATAAGAGCAAGGTGAACCTTAATATTATTTCTTGTATGAGAGCTCGAAGATATCTAAAGAAGGGATATCCATCCATTCTCGTGCACGTGAAAGAACTCAAAACCAAAGAGATTGGATTGGAGAATGTTCCAGTTGTCCGAGAGTTTCCTCAAGTATTTCCAGAAGATTTTCCAGGTCTACCTTCGCATTGACAAGTTGAATTCCAGATTGATTTAATTTCTGGAGCCGCACCAGTTGCCAAATCGCCTTATCGGTTAGCTCCTTCAGAACTGCAAGAACTATCAAATCAACTCCAAGAATTATTAGATAAGGGATTTATTCGACCTAGTGTTTCTCCGTGGGGTGCTCCAATTTTGTTTGTTAAGAAGAAGGACGGAACTTTCAGATTGTGTATTGACTATCGAGAGTTGAATAAGCTTGCAATCAAGAAGCGTTACTCGTTACCAAGGATAGATGATCTATTCGACCAATTTCAAGGGTCAAGTATATATTCCAAGATTGACCTCGGATCAGGGTAACATCAATTGAGAGTCAAAGAGGACGATGTGCCTAAGATAGCGTTCAGAACACGCTATGGCCATTATGAATTTTTGTTGATGCTGTTTGGTTTAACTAATGCCCCTGTAGTATTTATGGATTTGATGAACAGAGTGTGCAAGCTGTATCTAGATGAATTTATCATAGTGTTTATCGATGATATTTTGATCTACTCCAAGAATAAGGAAGAGAACGTGCAAAATTTGAGATTAGTTTTGCAACTTTTGGAAAGAGAACAGTTTTATGCTAAATTTTCGAAGTGTGGTTTTTGGCTCGATTCAGTTCAATTTTTAGGTTATGTGGTTAATAGAGAAGGTATCCATGTTGATCCTACAAAGATTAAGGCTATTACGAATTGGGAAGTGCCCAAGAACCCATCTCAAATTCGTCAATTTCGTCAATTTCTAGGACTTGCTGGATATTATAGAAGATTTTTTCAGAATTTCTCCAAGATAGCACGACTGCTAACTGTGTTAACGCACAAGGCTAAGAAATTTGAATGGTCCTCAGAACAGGAGTCTGCCTTTCAAATTTTGAAACAGAAGTTGACAACTACACCAATACTATCACTACCAGATGGAAATGAAGATTTTCTAGTTTATTGTGATGCGTCTCGACAAGGGTTAGGATGTGTTTTAATGCAATGACAGAAGGTCATTGAGTATGCATCTCGTCAACTGAAGAACCATGGGCAGAATTATACAACTCATGATTTGGAGTTAGGAGCCGTTGTGTTTGCATTGAAAATATAGAGACATTATTTATATGGAACCAAGTGTACCATATATACAGATCACAAGAGTCTTCAGTATATTTTCAATCAGAACTAATTAAACATGTGACAAAGACATTGAGTAGAGCTTATAAATGATTACGATTGTGATATTAGATATCATCCAGGGAAAGAAAACATTGTAGCTGATGCATTGAGTCGCAAAGAAAGGGCTAAGTCTCTGAGAGTTAGGTCATTGAATATGACTATTCAGTCAAACCTTATGTCTCATATTCAAGATGCACAATTGGAAGCTATGAAGGAAGAGAACGTGAAAAAGGAAGGAATTAGTGAGAAAGCTAATAAGTTTGAGGTTAAAAGTGACGGAACCCGATATTTTGCGGACATAATTTAGATTCCAAAGTTTGGTGGATTGAGAGAGCTTGTGATGGATGAAGCACACAAGATGAGATATTCAATTCATTAGGGGTCTGGGAAAATGTATCATGACCTAAAGAAATTGTATTGGTGGCCGAACATGAAGGCTGAGATTGTAACTTATGTAGGGAAATGCTTGACATGTTCGAAGGTCAAGGCTGAAAATCAGAAACCATCAGGGTTATTGCAGCAACCTGAGATTCTCGAATGGAAATGTGAAGGAATTACAATGGATTTCATTACGAAATTACCGAAGACTGCGAAGGGTTATGACACTATTTGAGTAATAGTGGATCGACTTACGAAATCTGCACATTTCTTATCCATGAAAGAAATCGAAAAAATGGAAAAGTTGGCAAGCTTGTATATCAAGGAGATTTTCTTTAGACATGGAGTCCCAGTTTCTATTATCTCTGGCCGAGATAGCAGATTTACGTCAATATTTTGGCAATCTTTGCAAAAAGCCCTAGGTACTTATTGGGACATGAGTACAACTTATCATCACCAAACCGATGGGTAGAGTGAGAGAACTATTCTGACATTTAAATACATGCTCCAAGCATGTGTAATTGATTTTGGAAATGGCTGGATCAGTTTTTACCTTTAGCAGAGTTTTCGTATAATAGCAGTTATCATTCAAGTACTAAGGCTGAACCATTTGAAGCTTTGTACAGAAGGAAATATAGATCTCCATTGTGTTGGAGTGAGATTGGTGATTCACAATTAATAGGACCAGAGATTATCCAAGAGACAACCGAGAAGATCTTTCAGATTCAAGAAAGATTAAAGACGGTGAGAAGTAGGCAGAAGAGCTATGCCGATGTTCGAAGAAAATCTTTAGGATTTCAAGTGGGTGACAGAGTCATGCTTAAAGTTTCTCCATGGAAAGGAGTAATAAGGATTAGGAAGCGAGGAAAGCTGAGCCTGAGATATGTAGGACCTTTTGAGGTTATTGAAAGGATTGGTCTAGTTGCATATAGATTGAAACTACCACAAGAGCTTAGTGGTATTCACAATGCTTTTCATGTTTCGAACTTGAAGAAGTGTTTGTCGGATGAAAATTTAGTGATTCCTCTGGAAGAACTAAGTATCGACGACAAGTTACATTTTTTCGAAGAACCAGTGGAGGTGATGGATCGTGAAGTGAAAAGATTGAAGCATAGTAGGATTCCAATTGTTAAAGTTCGTTGGAATGCAGAAGAGGTCCAGAGTTCACGTGGGAACGTGAGGACCATATAAGGCAGAAATATCCTCATTTGTTCAATAATCGAAGTACCTCCCAAATTTCGAGGACGAAATTTTCTTAACGGGTATGTAATGTCACAACTCTAGCTTTTCGACTTAAGATTGTCTAGTTTGACTTCTTTAAATTACAATTTCTGACTTGACGAGTAAATTTAATGATCTATGTCTTGGTTTATTTTAGGGTTTGTATAACTCTAAGGATGCATTTTAGGTTTTACTTGATTAAGTGTTACCTCACACATTTTGCACAATGACCTAAAACTCTAGCTTACCACTATAAACCCTAGCTTATTACCAAAAACCCTAGAATTGTAATTTATACCTTTATATGTAATAACTTAATAAGTAAACTTAATAACCAAGTATTTAGATTAAAGACTTGTAACTAATTCACTTGGTTATTAAATCATAAATTAAGACTTTCTCTACACTTAATCATTTTCACAACTGTGACAACCCGGAAATTTCCAACCAAATTTAAACTTTAATCTTTATATGTTTCCGACACGATAAGCAATATTTGTTAAGTTAAATTGCAAGAATTTTAAACTATGTTCATACATTCATTCAACCTCGACCAAGTTCCAACGATTCACGAACCATTAAACGAATATGATTATATATGTATATGTGTATATATATTATAACTTGAAACGTAAATAAAATATTAGATTAAATACTTTATATGATTGTATTTGTTTCAAAATGTTTATCAATGGAATTAGAAGATAAGATCAAATGATTGAATTATCAGATATATTGAATTATGATTACAAGTCTCGGTTGAAAGGCCCACGTTGATTTGAGAAATCTTTCCATTTTAACAATATTCGGAAAATGGTAAAGTGATTTATAAATAAGAACAAATTGTCAATCATTGAGAACTAGACAAAGGATAGTGGAAGATTGAATCTCATAAAGACTCGATTGATCTATTTAGTTTCAAACGTACAAAAACGTTTTCAGTTTAAAAAGAACTTTATTATTAAAACGTATATAACTTTTATAAATATCTAGAACCATTTTTGACAACTCATTACTTAACTAGTATGATAAAGATAACTATATTTATATTTTATTTTATTAAATATATATAACGATTTAAATTAATATTATATATATTTATACGCGTATTATACGTACATAGTTTTATACTTTTACTATACTTAAACTTTACCTTTACTTTATTTTTACTTTACTTTAACTTTAATAATTCACTTTAATAATTCATACTTTAATAATTCACTTTAATAATTCATACTTTAATAATTCACTTTAATAATTCATACTTTAATAATTCACTTTAATAATTCATACTTTAATAATTCACTTTAATAATTCAAAAATCTATTATAAATAGAATTCAATAGGTTTCATTATTTCATAGAAACTTGAAAATATTTTTCTCTAAACTCTCTCAATCGATTTACATATATATATTTACTCCGTATTATTTCAAGATATTATTAGTATACATAAAATATTACGACAGAGTGCTGTCCGAGTGGTTTCGAAATTATTTTTCGAGTAGGATAGGATTAAGGAAATTATGGGTTATAGCTATGGAGGTGATTGAGTATGGTTCATGGGTATGCTCATGAGGTCAATATAGTGTTTATCATTTCCGTTGCGTCTACATACCTTTCCTACAATATTGAATCTCAATATTGATACGTGAGTACTCATAATTTAACTTTTACATACTAATAGTGTATCCCTGACTAGTGCTCGAGTATTTAGGATTATGCATGCTTGTACTTTTGATATTGCCCTTAGACAGGTTAGGTTGAATATTGAATTAGTTACACTTGCGGTTGAGATAAGGTATAAGATATGCATGTCCTTGGAAAGCTAGCGAAAAATTAAGAACTTTTCCTTTAGATATCGAATAGTTTCGATGAACGGATTAGAAGTTATAATCAATTGAATTTTTGATATTTTTATTAAAAATGATTATTATTATCGTCGTTTTTTATCGTCGTTCTAGTTTTATCTTATTATTATCATTATTATTATCTTTATCAATAAAAGGGATTTATCATTAAAAATTGTTAATTTTTTTTTAATTATTACTATCGTTATTATCGTTAAAGTTATAATTAGTATTATTATTATTATCCAATTATTATCATTATTATTATTATTAGTATTATTATTATTATTATTATTATTATTATTATCATTATTAATATATATCATTATTTAAAAATGGTTATTGTTATTGTTATTTTATTATTATTACTATATTATCATTAAGATAATTATTAGTATTATCGTTAATAATGTTATAGTAACTATCATTATTAATATAAGTGTAATTAAAACAAATATTTGTAACACCTAATTATTTTGATTACTATTATTATCATTATTATGAACACGATATAAAAGACGATTAAAAGCTATTAAACGAAACGATTAGGAAATAATGAGTAAGAGTATCATGATGAAATTAAAATATTATAAGATATTGATTTAGATAAAATTATCGTTCTTATTATTTTTATCATTACTATTATTATTAAAAGTATCGTTAGTATTAATACTATCATTTTAATAGAAATGTCATTGTTACTATAAAATATCATTATTATTATTATTTTAAATAGAATTATTATTTTAAAGATAATATTAAAAATTATCGTAAATATTAAAGTTATCATAATTAGAATTATCGTTTTATCATAATGTCATCTTAGTAATTATAAATATTGATCTTTTTATAATAATAATTATTATTACAAAATAATACAACTTTTACTTACTATCATTATAGATATTATTTTATCAAATAAATATGTGATACAAACATATTTTACTACGTGTAATAACTTACTTTAATAATACCTATCATATTATCTTTATGATATTAAATGAACCCTATAAATTTTATTACTTAATATATATAAAAGTATATTTTATTACATAAATTTAATATAAAATTTTATTTATTAATAAATAAATTATATTATTACTCTAATAAATCTTTTAAAAATATTTAAAAATATAAAACGACGATATTTAAACTATATATTAATCATGTATAGATTTTTGGAAATTATTTTGAGTCAAATTTACTTTTGTTGACTTTTGCATATTAGTCTCGAGCATTAGAATTGTGGTACACTATGACTTGACCTAATTTGTTAGACAAATATTGACCAACACATAACTATATATAATTAATTTAGGTTCGTGAATCCGAGGCCAACCTTGCACTTGTTCAATGACGTTATATGTATTTTTACTACGTAATACAGTATGGTGAGTTTCATTTGCCTTTTAATCCTTTATATTTTTGGGACTGAGAATACATGCGCTTTTATAAATGTTTGACGAAATAGACACAAGTAATTGAAACTACATTCTATGGTTGAATTATCGAAATCGAATATGCCCCTTTTTATTAAAGTCTGGTAATCTAAGAATTAGGGAAAAGACACCCTAATTGACGCGAATCATAAAGATAGATCTATTGGGCCTAACAAACCCCATCCAAAGTACCGGATGCTTTAGTACTTCAAAATTTATATCATGTCTGAAGGAGGATCCCGGAATGATAGGGGATATTCTTATATGTATCTTGTTAATGGCGGTTACCAGGTGTTCACCATATGAATGATTATTTTTGTCTCTATGCATGTGACGTATATTTATGAGAACTGAAAATGAAATTCTTGTGGTCTATTAAAATGATGGAAATAAATGATTATGATAAACTAATGAACTTACCAACCTTTTGGTTGACACTTTAAAGCATGTTTATTCTCAGGTGTTAAAGAAATCTTCCGCTGTGCATTTGCTCATTTTAAAGATATTACTTGGAGTCTTTCATAGCATATTTCGAAGAACGTTGCATTCGAGTCATTCAGTTCATCAAAGATTATTATTAAATCAATTTATAGTTGGATAGTGGATATAATGAAATGGTATGCATGCCTGTCAATTTTCAATGTAAAGAAAGTTCGTATTTTAAAAACGAATGCAATGTTTGTAAAATGTATCATATAGAGGTCAAATACCTCGCAATGTAATCAACTATTGTGAATCGTTTATAATGTATATGAACGGGTCCTTTCAGTTGGTATCAGAGCGGTGGTCTTAGCGAACCATGTCTGCATTAGTGTGTCTAACTGATAAGCCGTTAAGATGCATTAGTGAGTCTGGACTTCGACCGTGTCTGCATGTCAAAAGTTTTGCTTATCATTTTTAGTCGAAAATCATCTGCTTATCATTCTTAGGAAATTACCTGCTTATCATTACTAGTCTAGACACGTCTTGCTACATTAATTGCATGAGTAGTGTATAGACACAATTCATATCTTAGCGTATCTGCTAAATCATATCTTATCATATCTGTTACTTTAAACTTTACCTAACATATCCCGCAAATTCTTCCGTAATCTACCAAAATCTTTTGTTCTATATCTATGGATATTCTATGTTATTAGAATACCATCCGATAACCGAAAATCATTTCATATCGAAAAAAAAACCTTATTCAATCGTACGAAATGGAATTCATCATTAATTCAAGTTTCTCGGATTCGGAAATGGAATCCCACTCCAGCTCTGAAAGCAGTGTGACTGGAATGGATCAACCAATCAGCCATCATCTATTCTGGATGAATTGGGGATGGGTTCGTAGCCTCCTCAATCATTGGAGACAAGAAGAAGGTGATCCATTCCATCCACCCTATTGCCCTCTTAACGAAGAACCTGAAGCACTTACCGGCGAACCAATCCGAAACACCATTTTCTCTCTCATTTCCAGATTATCTCGTCACGATTATATACTACATCAAATTCTAGATTATATTTATCCGCTCATCCGAACTGACAATCACCCCGGTATAATAGAAGAAGTCAACGAGCTTCGCGCTCGGGTAGTGGCTTTGGAGAATATGGTGCAAAGATTACAAACACCAGCAGCAGCACCAGCAGCATAACCAGTACCACCATCATCAACGCTAACAGTACCATTATCACCTCCAACCACAACCGCGTCGTAAACCTCAACTTCATAATCTGTCCCGCGAGCATCAACGCCATACGCACCATAGATACCAAGGAGTACCAACAACAATAACTGACGAAGTATTAATTCATAACTTCATTGGAGAAACATTCCGCGGCGATTATGTAATCTCTAAAGTCTTAGAGATTATCTAATCTAGCCCTAACCATAAATCAGTTAAGCGAACCAAAATGATAGAAGGAAGAGTAGAAACCCTGACAAAAATGGTGTGTGATTAACAAGCTAAACTTGCTTTACCAACAACATCAACAGTACCATTAGCGTTACCAGCATCGTCAGTACAGTCAACATCCGAATCAACAACACAGATAACATCACAAACTCCGTCAGTTCAAGAATCATTGTGGACATCATTACGAATCAATAACGTGTATATTGTATCAACGAGTTATGAAGAATTAACTCATTCCCTCTGAAGAAATTATATGTATATTATATATATATAAATATATATATTGAAATATTGAAATAAATCTTTCCGTGCTAAGCTATTGTGTGTGAATCTTAACTACTCGGTTAATTCATATTACAAATAAGCAATAATGTACGTCCTTCGGCCGTAACTTAACCAGCGTTAACTACAATCTCTGTCGCAATTCAACAAATTCCAATTCATAATAAATCAAGTATATATTTGATTTTACACTTTCATCATCGATGTACCTGAAACTTTTCAGATAACATCATTCGTACTTTGCGAAATTCACAAGAATTCCACGAACCGAACATCATACATCAACAAATAACGAAGTATTGATTCATAATTTCAATGTCATTAAATAAATACTGCGTAAAAGTTATGTACTTTTTAAAGCCTTTAGGGATTATTCAATTATAGTTTCAACCGTAAATCAAATGAGTTTAATTTAACACTAACTCATTAAATCTATGTTACATCTGAAGAAAATATACATATATATATTTTCATAAAGACTGTAATAAAATTCTTTTGTACAAAATATTAATTGTGAAATTTTTTTTAACGGGTAGGTAATACCCGAGAGATATATAAATTCACAATTAATATGTTACATTCTTTGAATCTGATTCAGCAAATCATCCATTATACTCCCTACTTTCACAACAATATACATTCTTTTATAGAAATCAAAACAACCATACTCATTCAAAATTTAATTACATATTCTGATTTTGAAATCTCAAAATTCAACTTGAGATATGACCAAAATCATCACTCTTAGATCCTTACATCTTTCACAAGCTATATTTTGACTTCAAAACTGTGTTAGAACATCAAATGTATGTTAACGATTACAATCTATGTTCAAACCCTTCGAAAATTTCTGAAGACACTTCGAATGATGAGCAATCGAGATGATGATCCAACCACATGTTACCCACAGTTATGTACCCGAAAAACTCTTGAAACTAAAGTAAAAGTTTAAACAACGTATCCGCGTCAGATTCTTTGGCATTTATTAGCAAAAATAACTTTGCGACTCCTATTCAAAGTAGCCAGTTTTGTCACAGCTCCAGCAAGTCAACTTCGACTTTTTAGTCAGACTAACCTTATTATAACCTTAAGATATACACCATCGTTACCAGGGAACCTTTTACATTCCACCACATTATTAGCAGATGTACCAACAACTTCATTACCCTTTGACTTTAGCCTCTCCAAAAAGTCATTATAATTATTCATTGAAACCCCATCATTTACTCATTCGCATATTGTAATGAGAATTGCCATACGAATCATTGGGAATTAGCAATCAGTATTTTGAAATCTCGCAGCATGTCTACGCCAATAGTTATATGTATATATATAACGTCTATCTTCTGGACTTAATTTGAATGTGAAGTTTCTGAAAAACACTCCGAACTACGAATTGGTTCTCCGAAAAAAAAAATGCTGATGAAGCAGCAAAAACTATAAACGACTTTAAATGGTAAAAGCTGGATGATAATGATGAAGTGTGCTGGCAAAGCGCAGAAAAAGAGAAGTTTTGGAACTGGAAAACGGATTGAGCAAAGTAGGAAGGAGGCTGTGGACAAATTACAAAGACTGAACCTGACTTCAAAGGATCCAAATGATTCAGTACATGCTGAAGTCATTAACGAATACCTTGCTCCTGACTCTAAACCCCTGCGAACAATATTCTTCATCATCCTCTGATATTAGAAATTCTAAAATATCATCATATCTTTCATTATAAATATCCTCCATATTTCTGAAGATATTTTCTTAATTTTTCTTATTTGAAATCATTTACCTCTTCGCGCTATCTGTATTACATCATAAAAGAAACTATTTTAGTTTCTAAATTCTGAAACATTCAAGTTTAAAATAGGAATATTTTGAAGTAGTGTTGGGAATTGAAGCATGAATTAGTATAATATAATGACACTTGATCAATGTGATTATATTACAGTAAGTCATACTGATTTTCTAAATGAAACGTGATGATTCACAGATCATAACATCATCATGTGCCATGTTATATGACTCTTGTATTCTATTTAACCTCTAAAATATCAAGAAAATATTTCTTGATGATTCGGCCTTTTCCAAGGTATTCTAGTAATTTGACAAGTTAAGATCGTGCCATCACAATTTTCTTCCTAGAACATTAACAATGTTCATTCCGAAATTCATATCTGTGAATTCTGGACCATTACAAGCGGTGCTTAATTGCAAGAAGAAGAAACAAAAGGTCAAAACTCCGAAATAGAAATTGGGGCATAAATTGCAGCAAATAAAAGAGAGCATTAACTGTGAATGATAATGATTATAGAAGACAGAAGCAGAGACTTTGAAATATAAGGGAACATATAAAGCCCAACGACAAACCAGAAATTATAAACCATATATATCGATGCATATAGCAGTATAAAGACACGGGAGAACTAGAAACACTATAAACCCAAGAGTATAGTAGAAGTAAATAGATTCTTTCAGTGGTAGATGAAAAAGAAGAATGACCGATATGAAAGTTAGAAGTATATCGAGAATCAGAACTGGATGGAGCATATTGATGAATACTTTAAAATATGAGTTGAGGGGGAAAGAATAGAAGGTGATGAAACATGACTAGGAACTTAGAAATCAACAGATTTAACTCACACAATGGCGGAATAAGTGAATCAAACCCTCTACTGAATAGGTTAAGTTTTTTTTTTTTTTTATTAATTTAGTCAAACCACAACTAAATCAAGTATGATTAGATCAACACCTAGAGCTATTATTCACCACCTGGGTGATTTGGACTGAGAGAGAATCGGAGGAGCTCACTAGATCTGAGTGTGTGTAACAAATGAGAGGCTTAACCTAAAATGAAGAACATAAGACTTTATATACCCCTGCTGTTGACTCACCCATACGATTCATTCATCACACGTACGAGTTGGCTTCATCAGCCGTACGGGTGATCACTCACTCGTGTCTTCTCATTTAGATTGTAATTGTGACTTAGCTCAGCATCAACCGTGCATATGAGCCTGTCAGCCGTACTAGTGAGGCTTCACTCGTACGTCTGACTAAGTCTAACATAGTCAAACATCTAAATCTCATTTCTGCAGTTCCTGTAACCACATACAAACACGGATAGGATAATAACGAGCAATCATGGTGGCCTGTAAACTGTTGTACCTGCAATGGACGTGGGTAGATGTCTAGGGAGTTGCATAAAATGCATCAACAGAAGGTGTGAGTTGTAAGGAAACGAAGGAGGTGAATTTATAAGAAAATCTCTGACAGAACAATTAAAATGGACGATCGCATTTAAAGCGGATCCTAATTCCCTTGATTACCGGAGAGTCAAATCTTATTAAGAAGATTTTCTTCAAATCCCTTGAAATCTGGGAATGAATCATATCTACGTCAGATGATAAGATGAATCTACACTTACTCATTTCACTCTTCTATGTTAGCTTCATTCGTACTCTTCATATAAATGAATTGTTTATCCAAATTAATCGCTGATGATAAAACTCTAATTTTCAGCCCGTATGCATCATGAAAACATACTTATTATCACTCACGACCTTTCCACTCAAATTTCGGGACGAAATTTCTTTAACAGGTAGGTACCGTGACAACCCGGAAATTTCCAACCAAATTTAAACTTTAATCTTTATATGTTTCCGACACGATAAGCAATATTTGTTAAGTTAAATTGCAAGAATTTTAAACTATGTTCATACATTCATTCAACCTCGACCAAGTTCCAACGATTCACGAACCATTAAACGAATATGATTATATATGTATATGTGTATATATATTATAACTTGAAACGTAAATAAAATATTAGATTAAATACTTTATATGATTGTATTTGTTTCAAAATGTTTATCAATGGAATTAGAAGATAAGATCAAATGATTGAATTATCAGATATATTGAATTATGATTACAAGTCTCGGTTGAAAGGCCCACGTTGATTTGAGAAATCTTTCCATTTTAACAATATTCGGAAAATGGTAAAGTGATTTATAAATAAGAACAAATTGTCAATCATTGAGAACTAGACAAAGGATAGTGGAAGATTGAATCTCATAAAGACTCGATTGATCTATTTAGTTTCAAACGTACAAAAACGTTTTCAGTTTAAAAAGAACTTTATTATTAAAACGTATATAACTTTTATAAATATCTAGAACCATTTTTGACAACTCATTACTTAACTAGTATGATAAAGATAACGATATTTATATTTTATTTTATTAAATATATATAACGATTTAAATTAATATTATATATATTTATACGCGTATTATACGTACATAGTTTTATACTTTTACTATACTTAAACTTTACCTTTACTTTATTTTTACTTTACTTTAACTTTAATAATTCACTTTAATAATTCATACTTTAATAATTCACTTTAATAATTCATACTTTAATAATTCACTTTAATAATTCATACTTTAATAATTCACTTTAATAATTCATACTTTAATAATTCACTTTAATAATTCAAAAATCTATTATAAATAGAATTCAATAGGTTTCATTATTTCATAGAAACTTGAAAATATTTTTCTCTAAACTCTCTCAATCAATTTACATATATATATTTACTCCGTATTATTTCAAGATATTATTAGTATACATAAAATATTACGACAGAGTGCTGTCCGAGTGGTTTCGAAATTATTTTTCGAGTAGGATAGGATTAAGGAAATTATGGGTTATAGCTATGGAGGTGATTGAGTATGGTTCATGGGTATGCTCATGAGGTCAATATATTGTTTATCATTTCCGTTGCGTCTACATACCTTTCCTGCAATATTGAATCTCAATATTGATACGTGAGTACTCATAATTTAACTTTTACATACTAATAGTGTATCCCTGACTAGTGCTCGAGTATTTAGGATTATGCATGCTTGTACTTTTGATATTGCCCTTAGACAGGTTAGGTTAAATATTGAATTAGTTACACTTGCGGTTGAGATAAGGTATAAGATATGCATGTCCTTGGAAAGCTAGCGAAAAATTAAGAACTTTTCCTTTAGATATCGAATAGTTTCGATGAACGGATTAGAAGTTATAATCAATTGAATTTTTGATATTTTTATTAAAAATGATTATTATTATCGTCGTTTTTTATCGTCATTCTAGTTTTATCTTATTATTATCATTATTATTATCTTTATCAATAAAAGGGATTTATCATTAAAAATTGTTAATTTTTTTTTAATTATTACTATCGTTATTATCGTTAAAGTTATAATTAGTATTATTATTATTATCCAATTATTATCATTATTATTATTATTAGTATTATTATTATTATTATTATTATCATTATTAATATATATCATTATTTAAAAATGGTTATTGTTATTGTTATTATTATTATTACTATATTATCATTAAGATAATTATTAGTATTATCGTTAATAATGTTATAGTAACTATCATTATTAATATAAGTGTAATTAAAACAAATATTTGTAACACCTAATTATTTTGATTACTATTATTATCATTATTATGAACACGATATAAAAGACGATTAAAAGCTATTAAACGAAACGATTAGGAAATAATGAGTAAGAGTATCATGATGAAATTAAAATATTATAAGATACTGATTTAGATAAAATTATCGTTCTTATTATTTTTATCATTACTATTATTATTAAAAGTATCGTTAGTATTAAAACTATCATTTTAATAGAAATGTCATTGTTACTATAAAATATCATTATTATTATTATTTTAAATAGAATTATTATTTTAAAGATAATATTAAAAATTATCGTAAATATTAAAGTTATCATAATTAGAATTATCGTTTTATCATAATGTCATCTTAGTAATTATAAATATTGATATTTTTATAATAATTATTATTATTACAAAATAATACAACTTTTACTTACTATCATTATAGATATTATTTTATCAAATAAATATGTGATACAAACATGTTTTACTACGTGTAATAACTTACTTTAATAATACCTATCATATTATCTTTATGATATTAAATGAACCCTATAAATTTTATTACTTAATATATATAAAAGTATATTTTATTACATAAATTTAATATAAAATTTTATTTATTAATAAATAAATTATATTATTACTCTAATAAATCTTTTAAAAATATTTAAAAATATAAAACGACGATATTTAAACTATATATTAATCATGTATAGATTTTTGGAAATTATTTTGAGTCAAATTTACTTTTGTTGACTTTTGCATATTAGTCTCGAGCATTAGGATTGTGGTACACCATGACTTGACCTAATTTGTTAGACAAATATTGACCAACACATAATTATATATAATTAATTTAGGTTCGTGAATCCGAGGCCAACCTTGCACTTGTTCAATGACGTTATATGTATTTTTACTACGTAATACAGTATGGTGAGTTTCATTTGCCTTTTAATCCTTTATATTTTTGTGACTGAGAATACATGCGCTTTTATAAATGTTTGACGAAATAGACACAAGTAATTGAAACTACATTCTATGGTTGAATTATCGAAATCGAATATGCCCCTTTTTATTAAAGTCTGGTAATCTAAGAATTAGGGAACAGATACCCTAATTGACGCGAATCATAAAGATAGATCTATTGGGCCTAACAAACCCCATCCAAAGTACCGGATGCTTTAGTACTTCGAAATTTATATCATGTCCGAAGGAGGATCCCGGAATGATAGGGGATATTCTTATATGTATCTAGTTAATGTCGGTTACCAGGTGTTCACCATATGAATGATTATTTTTGTCTCTATGCATGTGACGTATATTTATGAGAACTGAAAATGAAATTCTTGTGGTCTATTAAAATGATGGAAATAAATGATTATGATAAACTAATGAACTCACCAACCTTTTGGTTGACACTTTAAAGCATGTTTATTCTCAGGTGTTAAAGAAATCTTCCGCTGTGCATTTGCTCATTTTAAAGATATTACTTGGAGTCTTTCATAGCATATTTCGAAGAACGTTGCATTCGAGTCATTGAGTTCATCAAAGATTATTATTAAATCAATTTATAGTTGGATAGTGGATATAATGAAATGGTATGCATGCCTGTCAATTTTCAATGTAAAGAAAGTTCGTATTTTTAAAACGAATGCAATGTTTGTAAAATGTATCATATAGAGGTCAAATACCTCGCAATGTAATCAACTATTGTGAATCGTTTATAATGTATATGAACGGGTCCATTCAACAACTAGTCTTGATCACTATGTACTTAGCCATTTCTTTCACTTAACTAACCTTAACCTATCTTGATTAGAACCTAAACCCTAAACATACAAATAAAAGACCTTAGATTATACATTAGGTAAACTACACAAGTACATGTAAATTTGTGAAACAAAAATTGACAAGAACTCTTCCACCATCATCATCAAAATCGTCCATCATAATCATCATCATCATCCATATCATCATCATACATCATCTAACACTTAATCCGTAAGCTAATTAACTTGCAAAACATCATCATTAGGATCATTAATGGCAAGAGCATGAGTCATCTCCCTCCCTTGCTCTCCCTTTGCCACGTTCACCACCAACACCACTATATAATCCACCTCTTGATCATTCTTCACCTACTTACTCACTCTCACTCACTCACACATTAAACTTACAGATCTAAAACACTATAAGTATCATCTTCTTGAAGCCCTAAGATCATATATCTTCAAGATATATCAAACTACTTAATTTTATTCATCATTTATAGTCATCTTTAAGAACATTCATGGTGTAATGGCTTGATCTAGAGTGTTTAATCACTTAATGATGACTATATATCTAACCATGATCTTGATGCTAGATTAATAAACTTAAGATCTCTACATGTCCTATGTCTTAAAATGAAGCTAAACTAAGAACTAAAGTGGTTAACTACACAAAACTGTTTTATCTTTGAGCTGTCCAAAATTTTACTTGAAGTTCATGACCTAAAAACCAACTTATGGTTCATCTTAGGAACTCATAAATTAGTATGATGTTCATATATTTGTTTGTGACTTACAGTAAAGTTTTCATGATTTATTTCAAAGAAAAAGTCATTTTTCAGTTTTATTTGGTGAGACAAGTTCAGATTTGAAGCAATCTGACCAAGTGACCAAGAATTATGTATAAATCAAAATATAAGATAGATATTGAAATAAAGGCTTTTGATTTAAAAAATAGACATAATAAGGAAATCATGGATACTTAAAACACCAAAAACCATTAAGGAATCATTGAGATATAGTCCCATCAAGTTGACATAAGAATTTGTTGCAGTCAGAATTTGGTCTAAAACCTTATCTTTAAAAACAAGTTTAATGACGACCTGGAGGTTATTCCTTTTGAGAATAAGTACTTTTGTGTGTCCTAAGATCGCTGTAAAAATCTTGAGTCAAACAAATGTATTTTGCTATTTTTAAACTTGCCTAGGAACGTATAGTGTAAATCTGAGTTGTTTTGCACACATGTAATAGAATGAACTTTTGGCCAACTTCTATTTTTTTGACCAACTTCTATTTTGAGTATAGAGGCTAACCTTACATGGTTAGAAACTTGACTCAAAGATCTTTTCAGAGATGGTAATCTCACCTTAAATGGATGTCTAGATTAATATAAACACCTAAACTAATGTTATGGTAAAACTAGTCAAATCAGTCAACGCTTAAAACTATGAATTATGTAACTTTTGAAACCGAGAATCGAATTGGACCTGTAAGATTACTTAAGAAATTGATCTTAGATCTAATCTAAATACTATATTAGATAGTATGACCTCCGACCTTATAGAATTTCATTAGGTCTCAAGCCCAGAACACCGAACACAATCTGACCGACTACCGTGTACGCTTTGCACCGCATCAATTGTGAGTTCATAGTCCCATTTTTAATCAATCTTTTATACATTGGGATGAGATAATACTTATTTACTATTTTACATATTGGACTCGAGTACTTATAACTATATTCTATGTTGAGTAACAAAGGTCAATTTTAGAAAGCCCAATTTTGATATCGTTAATTACCGGTTTGGTGAACGCGAATACTATGAATAGATCTATTTGAGGGTGACTCCTCACATCAGGATAGGCCTTCTAGGCTATCGGATGCATAACCTTCGACCATATGCACTTAGAGCTTAAGTGACGCTTGTTTTCAAGTACTTTTACGTTAACGTTCGATATCGAAAGCTCATAAACTAGAATAGCTTTTCAACTGTTTTGAATAGAAATCTTGAGGTCCATTAACTATGCATTATAACTAAACCTATGAACTCACCAATATTTATATTGACATTTTTAAGTATTTTTCTCAGGTACTTAGCTTTTGGAGCATTTTCAGGTAGGGCATCGTGGAGTTTAAAAACGTCTACTACTACTACTACTGCTACTACTGCTGCTGCCTCCGCCGCCGCCGCCACCACCACCACCACTACTAACAACATAAAAGATATGTTTAGTAAAGTCTCGCTTTTTGGTTGCAATCATATATAAGCAAATTGTTATTATAAATGTATGGAATAAACTAATTTCTCGCAAGACCGCGAGTTATAATTACTTAAAAGAGAGTCGCCCATTAATATTAGTTAGCGATTTATGTAAGTAAATACATAACGTTTAAAATATTGGTGTGTATGTCATTACTAGACCCAATTATTAAAATTTCAACACAACGTCAATTTAAACTCAAATTGTCGACGACTCACAGATCCTCTATTTTTTGTACTTGGCTCAGCCCGAAATCTAGGTCCAGCGAAGCTGGCCTGGGCCTTTTACTAGTTTTCAAATAAGATTATTAAACGTATGCACGAAATTAAATTCTTCACGTGGAACTAAACATGTAAAGATGTATTGTTCCATTTTTTTTTTTAATTCTTTATGTTTGTAATGCATACAAAACCTAACTTTTCGACAATCAAACATAAAAATGGACGTAAATTAACTAGATAATCATACTAACGGCACTACACCGAATGTTAATATATGTTCAATTATAAAAAAAATGTTGAGATTCATACCTTTGAAGATGAACTGGGAAGTATCTCTTAAGCCCTTGGTTTCTCACATCTTCAGTCACTAGTTGCAGAAATTATTTTTTGTTTTTTTTATCATCCTGATGACCACTTACTACGAATATAAATACTACAATACCTCGATCATATCGATCATTTTGTACACGTAAGTAAGCTTTGTTACACGTATCAAAAGCAATATGTCGCATTTAAAGATACTCTCCTGAATTTTATATGACTTGGATTATGGGGGATGCAATTCAAAATTTGTTTTTGGGTCCTCAAGATGGAAGAGATGGCGGCTCTTCGGCTATTGGGAGAGGAAGTATATCCATGGAGACTTTTGCGGTATTCGATGATATGATGACACGTTTGGCCGGGAATAGCGCGTCGGGTGATGGATCCGCTAATGTGTTATCTTACAAGATTGAGAAACGCTCAGGGAAGAATTCTCTGAAAGAGACGGTTAATGGAAAATTGAAAATAGCGAGTCCTCGAGGTTGATTAGTGTGGTCCGTCCTATGTTTATCGCCTGGTTTCGTTCCTTGTGTTTTCTTGTATTTCTCTGTTTTTGTTTGATTAGTATGTTTGTAGATTTTTTCGGGATGTTAGGAAAGCTCGTTTATAGATAGTTTTTGTTTAGATGGTTGCGTTCTAGGTGTGAGCTTCCCCGTTTCCCCTTGTCCTTTTGTTTTCCCCGTTGAGGGCGTTTTTCTTTGAAAATGAGGTAGAAAAACGCCCTCATTTCTAAATGAGTTTTCGTTTTTCCGCAAAAAAAAAAAAAAAAAAACAATATGCCACATTTAAAGGTAGTCTCCAAAACTTTATAACTTTTATTAAAAATGACCCTGAACTTTTAAATATCAGTATATTTCATTTGGCCTAAGAACTTTTATAAATCCTTTATTTATAATTTCTGTCAGAATTTCAAATTCATAGAAATTTAATTCTAACAATTTCAAGAAGTTTCAATTTTATTTTAATTTTACTTTACTATTTAAAAAAAAACTTTTATTTATTGATCAGATGTCCACTCTGAAACAATCTCTTTATCCGTCGAATAGAGAGAGATGACTTTCGCTATTTTTGAGAGTGTTTCACTCTGGGTGGAGAAATGACTTGTTTTAGTTCTCGGATAGGAGAATGATTGTCTACATCTCACCTCCCTCATACACCCCACTCATGTATTATTGAGTAGTTGTTGTTGTTGTTGTTGTTGTTGTTGTTGTTGTGTGTGTGTGTGTGTGTGTATATATATATATATATATATATATATATACATATATATATATACATATATATATATATATATATATATATATATATATATATATATATATATATATATATATATATATATATATATATATATATATATATAGTGTTTTAATCAAGAGGGAAACACTTTTTTAGGGGAAGTAATTTTTTTCGTTTAAAAAAAAAAAATTCAAACATTAAGATCACATGAAAATATGAAACATTTAAAAAAAAAGACTTTGTGATAAATGCTATTATTTTGGCAAAAAAAAGCTCGAAAAAATAAATAAAAACATGCAGCATATGTATTGTTTTAATTAATGTTTGTTTTTTATAAGTTTAGAAATTAGGGTTTAGAGTTTAGAAATTAGGGTTTAGGGTTTAGCAATTAGAGTTTTGATTGAATATTTAACATGAACGATTTAGAGTTTATGGTCTAGGGTTTTGTGTTTAGGGACTAAACCAAAAACACTAAACCCTAAACCATAAACTCTAAACCGGGCTAAAGTTTGAAAAACAAACTTCACATAAGATGAAAAAAACGATGAATAAAAACTCTAATTAAAACATTACTTGTTATCAATTATTTCTTCGAGAGTTTTCCCACCAAAATAATAACATTTATCACAAAGTGTCTTTTTTAAATCTTCATATTTTTATGTGATCTTAACGTTTGAAAAAAAAAAAGTAACTTCCCACCAAAAAATGTTTCTCTATTGATGATGACCCTATATATATATATATATATATATATATAGTCAACATCGAGAGGGAATCACTTTTTAGAGAAAGTAAATTTTTTATTTTTTTAATTTTTTTTTCAAACATTAAGATCAAATGAAAATATGAACATTTAAAAAAAATACTTTGTGATGAATGTTATTATTTTGACGGGAAAACGGTCGAAGAAATAAATGATAACATGCATCATGAGTAATATGTACCCGGATTGAGAAAGGGTCTGATTTTCAATCACATATTAAATAAGTGTGGTTATAAACAAATATTTGAATCTGACAAGTATATCTTATCGAAGAGTGGTATGTTTGTTGGATTTGGTTACTATAATAATGGTATGTTTATGTTGAATCTCAAGAATGTTCATGTTGTTGTTAATTCTGCCTGTATGATTAGTTCTAATTCAAATGATTCAAGTTTATGGCATGCTTGACTAGGACATGTACATTACAAAAGAATGTATGAAATGTCTAAAGTGGATTTAATACCTACTTTTGAAAAGTGTTTGGAAAAATTTAATACTTGCATGTTGAATAAAATCACGAGATAACCTTTGAAGACTATAAACAGGACATCTTTGAATCTAGAACTAATTCATAGTGATCTATGTTATTTTCATGCTACCCCATCTTTAGAAAATAAGAAGTATGTAATCACATTTATAGATGATGCGTCTAGGTTTTGCTATTTTTATCTTTTGCATGCTAAAGATGAGGCCTTAGACAAATTTAAAATCTATAAGACTGAAGTGGAATTACAACAAAATGGTTTAATTAAAATGTTGTGCACCGATAGAGGAGGTGAGTATTATGATCCAATATATTTCCAATCTGAAGGGATTATTCATTAAACTACAGCTCCATACACACCACAACAAAATGGTGTAGCTGAGAGGAAAAATAGATCTCTCAAGGAAATGGTTAATTCTATGATGTCCTACTCTAGTTTGAGTGAAAGATTTTGGGGAGAAGCCATGTTAACGGCTTGCTATATTTTAAATAGGTTTCCTAATAAACGAGGAATCACAACTCCTTATGAACTTTGGTGTAAGAAAAGACCAAACTTGCATTAACTACGAGTTTGGGGATGTCGGGCAGTTGTAAGACTTACCAAACCCAAAAGGAAAACTTTGAGTGAAAGAGGTATTGATTGTATCTTTATTTGATATGCTAAACATTCCAAAGCATATGATTCTGTTTCGATTAACACCGTTATAGAGTCAAGAGATGCAATATTTGATGAATCTCGTTTTACATCAATACCTAGACTAAAGGATGTGATTTCTCATTCAAATTAGACAACTCAAGGAGTTCACTTGAAATAAATTCCAAGTGAGCCACTAGAACCTTGTTGAGGTACTAAAACGAGGACACCAAAGTCGTATGGTTCTGATTTTCAGCTATATTTAGTTGAAGCATCGAGAGATTGTTTAAAATCTCAATTCTCTTATTGTTACAGTATAAAAGAGGATCCTGGAACTTTTGATGAGGCTATGAGATCTCGTGATGTTGCTTTTTGGAAGGAAGCGATTCAGAATGAGATGGATTCTATTTTTGAGAATAATACTTGGGAATTGACAGACTTACCACCTTGATGTAAACCTTTAGGTAACAAATGGATCTTCAAGAGGAAGATGAAATTCAATGGTACAATTGACAAGTTTAAAGCAAGATTAGTGATCCAAGGCTTTAGACAAAAGGAGGGTTATAATGCCCTTGGACTCAGAAAGAAGAAAAACGAAAATTTGTTTTAGAAATGCGGCGCATACATACCTAGATGCCGCGCATCTACAGCAGGTGCGGCGCACCATTTTGCCCATTGTCGCGCATCTACCGGCTAATTTTATTTAACATCCTGCCTTTTTCTGTTTACCTTCCATTATACTATTTTAAAGTCCGTTATATATTTATAACATCTTCCGTTGATACACATTTTAAAATATCTCATTTAGGTAATTCACGCACTCGCTTCTAAACTTGAGGGACTGTTAGGTACCCGAGACTGAGTCAATCATACTCCCAAGAGATCCTTTAGATGAGGGCTATATAAAGGATCTAGGAACTCCATAGAAGTTAACAATAGCCAAAGTTATGTAATGAGATCAAGGAAGCCGTGGAATAGAAAATCTCATTTTCTCTCAACTTCCTGGATTACTTTGTGACTATTCGTTCCATTCATCGTGTTCATGTTGATCTTATGATCCAACATTTGGTATCAGAGCGGGATCTTCAACGAAATGAAGATGATCCACATGAATATCGATGAATGTTCATATTCGACACCTTACACCTTCATATCTTCAACATGAAGATGTTCATATATTCGAACCTTCATCATGAAGATCTTCATATCTTCATGATGATCTTCAAACCTTCATCACTAAAACTTCGAATCTTCATATCGAATATTCGAATCTTCATCCGAAATTTTTCGAAAACACCGAATCTTATCTAACCGAACCTAAACACATTCAAATGAGATTTACCGAAACTGAATCTCATTCTACCGAATTTAAACCGAACCTACTTTTTATCAACTTACTGAATCTCAGCTTCATATTTCAAATCCAAGTCACTTATTCTAAAATCAAAACAACAATTACCTGCGACAAATCTGATTCCATTTCATTATTACATCATTCTGATTAAAATGAAAATTCAATTAATTAGATTTCATTTCATCACACACAGCTACAGTGTTCTTCACGACTTATATATTTCATGAACACAAAATTCATCTTCATTATATGATGTTATTCAGATCAAATTGAGATGAGATTCATGATTCATATAATAATCCTAAGTCTCGTTCAACATCAATTCGAGCTAACAACAACAGATTCAAGCTTCTAGATCTCGTGTTCTTCGTATAGCAAAAACGTCCACAACTCGGTCATTCTAACACGATATAAAATGAAACTGAGAAATGTAAAATTGTAGATCTGATCTAAATCACGTCGTGAATGTGTGCGTAAATTCTCAAAAGCTAATTCGAACAATCGAGAATGAATTTTCGAGTCAAACATTCAGTTTCAAAAGTCAACCGTATGAATTTGATTCTAATTCGAAGTGCACATGAAGTTTCAGGTTTAATTGATGCTTCTCGAGTGTTTTTGGCATGATTCTCAACAATTTTCATGATGGAACTATAAATTAAAACTGCATAGATCTCGATCTCAAGTTTGAAGCTATTATAGAGGTTCTTCTACTGTTCTTCTTGATTTTGATGATTTAGTCGCTGTTTTTGACAAGGAATCTCATCAAAAGATGTTAATCGCTACATTTGATGTTATTAGTAACAGATTTCTGGCTTTAATTCGAAAAGTTGAAGATTCTGGAAAAATCACGACTGATGATGACAGTTACTTTTCCAGACTTTGAATCTGATTCGGTACAGTAACTTCGATTCAGTATATGGCTGTTATGATCATGATTCGGTATTTGCGAATATTCATGATTCAATCATGATTCGGTATTGCTGTGATGAAGATGATAACAATCAAATTCGGTATGAATGTTTGAATATGATTCGGTATGTGACTCGGTATTGACTCTGTAAGATCGGATGATACTCACTCAGTTACCGAATCGATAGATCATTCGGTATGGCTTTGTTAGCAAGAGATGCTCACATTCGGTCTTGTGTTTACACTTTGAGTATTTGTTGAACAATAATTGAGCTTCACATTCGGTATATATATTTTGGTATACGAATATGTGTGATGGCAGTTAAACTGAATCCCACACTCGGTTGATAAAGGGGATAGATGAAATTCAGTACCGAATCTGATATCTGCATGTTTTGGGTTTACATTATTCCTATTGGGCTTACCGAATTTGATAGCCCATACTCCTTATTTGATTTTTAATGGATTATTTCCATTTATGTTGGGCTTGACCGAATCTAGCTAGCCCAAAATAATGAATCAGTCCACATATCAAACTTTGGTGGATTTTGTCAGTTTTAGTCCCTGATAACTTTCAGACTTTTTCATGGACAGTCCTTTATCGAATCTTACTCAAATTTGACAATTTAGACCCCTGACTTTTATCAAATTTTTCAGAGATGGCCCTTTACCGAATCTGGACCTCCGAAACATATTTTTCTGATATTTTTGAGGCTCGGATTCACACGGATTTTCTCATACGCGTTATTTACGATATTTTGGAGATTTGCTGAGCACGTCAACCATTTTAAACAATGAAGCTCTTATTTCATGCGAGCATCATTGTGGGGTGATATGTATATGGTTGATATGTGTGTGACTTCAATACACGTACGATATTGGACTCGGACTTTAAAGAAGACAAAATCGTTGCGTTGCTTATTTGACGAGTGAGCAAAAGAAAATGAAAAGCGACTTCCACATCCTTGGGGGAGTATTTGAGACGTTAGGAACTTCGAAGGAGCCAACGATCTACACGCTTTATGAGATGATCATGTGTTTGATTGAAATCAAACTTGATCGGCCGTGCCCCATATTCTTTGTGAGCGGAGTTTCTCTAGTTTTTCGAGCTTACTAATCAAGGCAAGTGTTAGAGGGGAGCTATATTCTTCAACGACATGAAGTGATGCTACGATGAATGTCACGTGGTTGCGCATTTCTGCTGTGTAAACACAAAGACCATTGAAGGTAGAAGAATTCCAACATTGAAGATCTACTTCAATGGCCATGCAAGATTCGTGAGGGGAGCTAGTTAGCAATAGCGTGTTTCTTTCATTGTAATTTTGTATGTGTATCCTATGGAGTGTTCGTTTGGAAGTATGATTACCTCATGAGGGGAGATTATTAGGTACCCGAGAATGAGTCAATCATACTCCTAATAGATCCTTTAGATGAGGGGTATATAAAGGATCTAGGAACTCCATAGAAGGTAACAATAGCCAAAGTTATGTAATGAGATCAAGGAAGCCGTGGAATAGAAAATCTCATTTTCTCTCAACTTCCTTGATTACTTTGTGGCTATTCGTTCCATTCATCGTGTTCATGTTGATCTTATGATCCAACAGGGACTAAACTTGCCAAATGTCCAAAGATTTGACTAGGTCAAAGGGTGAACTTCACCTCCCACTTTCTAATACTTCCACCTTTTTCTCTCAACACCAAATTCAAAGAATCATCATCCATTTTCGATCTAGCAAGTGTTCATAAAAACAAATTACATATTTGGAATCCTTGCAACTTCCTCTTCGATTCCATACCAACTTCATTACATTTGGGTAACTTTCTAAAAATACTAGAGTTTGTGTTCATGATGTTTTTAAGTTATAAAAGTGTTAATTAGTGTCTATGGCTCAAGTCTAACATGAATATGTGATTTATATGCTCGATCTTGTTGTTTTAAGTAACTATGTGATGACCCAGAAATTTCTGACCAAATTTAAACTTAATCTTTGTATGATTAACATTTTCGACACGATAAGCAAAGTCTGTAAAACTGAATCTCAAAATTTTTGAACTATTCAAATACCTTTCGGTTGTTCTCGACGATTCACGAAAAATTATATGTATATAGATATATATATATATATATATATATATATATATATATATATATATATATATATATATATATATATATATATATATATATATATATATATATATATATATACACTATAACTTGAAAACATAACAATGTATTAATTGTTTAATACCGTACATTAAACTTATTGGTTTAAATATTTATTTGAATATATATGATAAGTTGGAATATTAATTGTATGAATAACTTGCCACGTATATTTAAAACGTGTTTATGAATGTTGAAAATATATATTAACTTGGTCATAAAAAGATTTGTTATTATATATATATCAACAAATAGCGAGACAATGATTTATAGAAGTAAATGACCAAAACACTCGAAAGTTTTAGATACACTTTGAATGATATAGTTTATTGATAATTTAAGACTATATTTTGACAAAGGTACGAGTCACAAACCGTAAATTGCGAATTTTCTAAGCGTACGAAAATGCGTTCGAGAAACCGGAACCAGGACATAACTCGAGTGACAACGTACGAGTCATCGAAACGAAAATTACAAGTCAACTATGCACATGAATTTAATATAATTTATAATTAATTATTTAAATTAAATATATTATATATATTATATTTAAATATGTCGACAAACAAAACAACAAAAAATTGTGAGCTAGATTTTGGGGCCATGCGATCGCATGGAAAAAAGGCATAAAACCCATGCGATCGCATGGGGTCAGATTTCAGGAAAAGTCTATAAATTGAATTCGTTTTTGCTCGATTACACACACATATATCCTCAGCTCTCTTTATATATTATTATTATTATTATTATTAATTAATTAATTAATATTATACATAAAATACTACGATGAGGTCATGAGTGTGTCACTTCAAAACAAGCTTTTCGAAAGGGATAGAGCTAAGGAAATTATGGGTTATAGCTATGGAGGTTATGGGTAATATTCGTGGGTATTGTTTGCAAGTTAAACCTAGTGTTTATCATCTCTGTTGTGTCTACGTACTTTCCTGCAATATTGAATCACAATATTGATACGTGAGCATTCATATCTTATCTTTTATATATTAATAGTGTATACATGTCTAGTGCTCGAGTATATATATTTATGCATGCTTGTATGCTAAATTTCATCGTTAAACAGTTTATGATGAATCACGAATTAAATACATATATTACTGATAAAAGGTATATGATATGCATGTTTTTAGAAAGCTGGAGAAAAATCAATAACTTTTCATTTAGAAATCGCGTAATTTCGATGAACGAATCAAAAGATATGGTCAACTGAATTATGATTGACGTTAATTGGAATTGCTTTTGAATTTGAAATTAATATTTAAACAACTTGTTTGTAAGATTGATAAATTAGATTTTTGAATATTACCAACCGAGTAAATGAATCATTATATAAGGCACGTCTCGTTTTGTTGAACAATTGTCAAAGTTGACTTTTTGAAATAACTTTTGATAACTATTGTATGTTGATCTCGAGCATTAGGATTGTGATACACTATGACCTGACCTAGCTTGATAAACAATTATTGACCAACATATGTTCTCTAGGTTGAGATCTACAGTTATTTGGTTATTCGAGTTTCAGTCACATTTTGGTGAATGACTTTATATGCGGCTAAGGTGAGTTTCATTTGCTCCCTTTTTAATTGATTTGCAATCGATATTTTTGGGCTGAGAATACATGCATTTTATATAAAAACAATGGGCACAAGTACATACTAAATTCTATACTGAGTTTGAACCGAAAATCCCTTAGCTTTGGTAACTAGTAACTGCCGGTTATAAGAACTGGTGGGCGCGAGTAGTAGTATATGGATCCATAGGGCTTGATAACCTCGTCCGAGCTAGAGCACTAGCCTTTTAACGGACGTATGCTATTTGAGAAGCGTACACGTTGGTTTGCGTGTATTATTAAGATGATTATACAAAGGGTATAAATTATATATACATTAAGTTTAGTTACCAGGGTGCTCAATCTTGTAGAATATTTTGATAAACATTTCTGGATGAAACAACTGAAATGTTGTGATCCACCTTTATATACAGATTATGCGAAACACTAAAACTATGAACTCACCAACCTTTGTGTTGACACTTGTTAGCATGTTTATTCTCAGGTTCCTAGAAGTCTTCTGCTGTTTGCTTATATGTTAGACAAGCTATGTACATGGAGTCTTACATGGCATATTTATCAAGGAAACGTTGCATTCACCAAATCATCACCATGTATCTTATTTTGACTGCATTGTCAATGGAAGTACTATTGTAAACTATTATTTACGGTGATTGTCTATATGTAGAATTCATCAGATGTCGAAAACCTTTGATTTAAATATTCATTTATGGTGTGCCTTTTCAAAAGAATGCAATGTTTACCAAACGTATCATATAGATGTCAAATACCTCGCAATGAAATCGATGAATGACGTGTTCGTCCATATGGATTTGGAGCGATCGTCACAGTTGGTATCAGAGCGTTGGTCCTAGCGAACCAGGTCTTACATGAGTGTGTCTAACTGATAGTGGTTAGGATGCATTAGTAAGTCTGGACTTCGACCGTGTATGCATGTTAAAAGTTTTGCTTATCATTTCTTGTCGGAAATTACATGTTTATCATCTTAAGTCTAAACGCGTGTTATTGCATTGATTGCATAGATAGTGTATAGACAAAATTCATATCTTAGCGTATCTGTTACAGTAAACTTTGACTGCCATCTTCTGAAAATTTCTCCGTAATTTACGGGATTTTGGTATTATATATACATATGTAAATTATGTATTGAAGAGTACCAATCTAAATTCTATAATCTATTTCATATCAAAAATCATCTCTCTAATTATACAAGATGGATCTCGTATCTAGTTCAAATTCCTTAAACTCCGATAGCTATTCCGATATGGATATTCACCTGAATTCCAAATACAGTGTAACCGGAATGGATCAACCAATCAGCCATCACCTATTCTGGATGAATTGGGGATGGGTTCGTAGCCTACTTAATTATTGGAGATAAGAAGAAGGCGATCCCTTCCATCCACCACATTGCCCTCTTGGCGAAGAACCTGAAGCACTTACCGGCGAACCTGTTCGAGACACCATTTTCTCTCTCATTTCTAGAGTATCTCATCATGATAATATACTATCTCAAATTCTGGATCTTATTCATCCGCTCGTCCGAACCGCCAATCATCCCGGTGTAGTAGAAGAAGTCAACGAGCTTCGCGCTCGGGTTGTGGCTTTGGAGAATATGGTGCAAAGGTTACAAGCAGCAGCAGCATCACCGGCATCAACAGTACCACCGAAAACAACACTAACAGTACCATTACCACCACCAACAACATCCGCATCACAAACCTCAACTTCACAATCTGTTCCACGAGCATCAACGTCATACGCACCGTAGTTACCAAGAAATACCAGCAACAATAACCGATGAAGTATTAACTCATTTCCCCTGAAGAAATTTTATGTATATTTAATATATATGAATTTTGAAATCAAAATAAATCTTTTCGTACTAAGCTATTACATGTGAATCTTAACTGATAGGTACTACTCGGTTAGTTCATATTACTAATATGCAATGATGTACATCCTTCCTTAACAACTTAACCATTGTTAACTACAATCTCTGTTTCAACCCAATGAATTCCATTTCATAATAAACCAAGTGTATTAATCAATTACATAATTGATTTTACATTTTCAATTTCGATATACTCGAAACTTTCCAGAAAACATCATATGTGCCTTGTAAGGTTCACAAAAATTCCACGAGCACCAACATCCTTCATCGAGGAATATCAATAAGAATAAATAATGAAGTGTTGATTTCATTAGTGAAAAACTCCGCAAAGATTATGTAATCTTTAATGTTTTAGAGATTAATCATTTCTAAGTCAAGCCGAAAATCAAATGACCTTAATATGATATTAACTCATTAAATCCGTATTACATCTAAAGAAATATACATACATATATTTTCATAAAGACTGTAATAAAAATTCTTTTGTACAAAATATTACTTGTGAAATCTTTAACGGGTAGGTAATTCCCGAGAAATATATAAGTTCACAATTAATATGTTATACTGTACATTCTTCAATTTTGATTCAAAAATTATTAACTATGCTCACAGCGATATACAATCGTTTCCATACAAATTCAATTACATATTCTGATATTGACGGATCAGAATCCAAGTCAAGATTTAACGGGTGACATCATTCTTAGATCTCTATATCTTTCAAAGCTATACTTTGATTTCAAAAATGTGAAAGATCCTTTAGCATTATTATTACTGAAAATAATATTGCAATCCCTTTTCAAAGTATCCAGTTTTACCACACTTTCAACCAGTCAACTTCGACTTTTCAGATTAACCTTATTATAAACTTGACATATACGTTCTTGTTACTGGGGAACCTTTCATGTTCCACCACATTAGCAGTAAATTTACCAACAACTTTATTAATCCTTGACCTTTCGAAAAATCCGTATACTCATTGAAACCCTATCATGTACTCATCCACATCTTGTAACAATAATTGCCATACCAACCACCGGGAATTAGCAATCAGTATTTTGAATCTTGCAGCATTTTCTACGACAACAGTTATATATAGATAACATCCAACTTCTAGACTTACATACTTCGAATGTGAAGTTTCTGAAAAACATCCCAAACTATGTACAAGTTCTCTGAAATTGGAAAAATGCTGATGAAGCAGCAAAAACTGTAAACGACCTTAACAGTCAAAAGTTTGATGATAAAGAATAGTATGGTGGTAAAGCTGAGAAAAAGAGAAGGTTTGGAACTGAAAAACGGATTGAGTAAAGTATGAAAGAGGCTGTGGATATATCACAAAGACTGAACCTGCCTTCAAAGAATCCAAATGACTCAGTGACTGCTGAAACCATTAGTAAGAACCTTACTTCTTATTCTAAACCTTCACAGACAGATTTTCCGCATCATCATCTGATATTAGAAATTCTAAGATATCATCGTATCTTTCATTATAAATATCCTCGATATTTCTGAAGATATTTTTTTATAACCATTCTTATCTGAAATCATTCATCTCTTCACGCTATCTGTCTTACATCATAAAAGAAACTATTTTAGTTTCTAAAATCTGAAAAATTTGAAAAATAGATGTTTTGAAGAAATGTTGGGAATTGAAGCATGAGTTAGTATAATATAATGACACTTGATCAACGTGATTATATTACAGTAAGTCATGCTGAGTTTCTAATGGAACGTGATAAAGGTTCACAGATCACACCCTCATCATGAACCATGTTACATAACTCTTTCATTCTATTTAATCTTTAAATATATCAAGAAAATACTTTTCTTGATGATTCAGTCTTTTCCAGATATTCTGGTAATTTGACAAATCAAAATCGTGCCATTACAATTTCTTTCTTAGAACATTAACTATGTTCATTCCGAAATGTATAGCTACGAATTCTGGACCATTATCCGCTTGACTTAAGGTCGGAAAGAGAAAACGAAAGCATGAAGCTCCGAAATATAATGGAAAATATAAAGCCCGAAAACAACTCTGAAATTACAAACCGTGTATATCAATGCATATAGCAATATAAAGACACGGGAGAATGAAAAACAATATAACCCCAAGGTAATAGTAGAAGAAAATAACCTCCTCTGGTGGCAGATGAAAAAGAAGAATGAATGATATGATTGCCAAGAAAATATCAAGAATCAAAACTGGAGGAAGCATTTTCACAAATCTTTTGTAAGTATGAAATAAGAAAGAAGATTATAGGAGTGGTGAAAATAAATGAAATGGAAGAGGTCAATTTATAGCAAAATATCAGACATAGCAATCGAGGCAGATTACGCATTTAATCAAAGGAAATCCTAATTTCCTTAAATTCCGAAGAATCAAATCTTATTTAAATTATGAAGATTTTCTATTCCTTAAATTCCGGAAATCAATCGTTACTACATCAAGAGATAATTCGAATCTCTATTCTCCATTTCACTCTATTACGATATCTTCTCTCATACGCTTCGAGTAATCGGATTGTTTTATCCGTATTATTCAACGGTGATAAAATTCTATTTATCAACTCATATTCGTTATGAAAACATTTTTATTATTAGTCATGACGACCTCACTCAAATTTCGGGACGAAATTTCTTTAACGGGTAGGTACTGTGATGACCCGGAAATTTCTGACCAAATTTAAACTTAATCTTTGTATGATTAACATTTCCGACACGATAAGCAAAGTCTGTAAAACTGAATCTCAAAATTTTTGAACTATTCAAATACCTTTCGGTTGTTCTCGACGATTCGCGAACAATTATATGTATATAGATACATATATATATATATATATATATATATATATATATATATATATATATATATATATATATACTATAACTTGAAAACATAATAATGTATTAATTGTTTAATACCGTACATTAAACTTATTGGTTTAAATATTTATTTGAATATATATGATAAGTTAGAATATTAATTGTATGAATAACTTGCCACGTATATTTAAAACGTGTTTATGAATGTTGAAAATATATATTAACTTGGTCATAAAAAGATTTGTTATTATATATATATCAACAAATAGCGAGACAATGATTTATAGAAGTAAATGACCAAAACACTCGAAAGTTTAAGATACAATTTGAATGATATAGTTTATTGATAATTTAAGACTATATTTTGACAAAGGTACGAGTCACAAACCGTAAATTGCGAATTTTCTAAGCGTACGAAAATGCGTTCGAGAAATCGGAACCACGACATAAGTCGAGTGACAACGTACGAGTCATCGGAACAAAAATTACAAGTCAACTATGCACATGAATTTAATATAATATATAATTAATTATTTAAATTAAATATATTATATATATTATATTTAAATATGTCGACAAACAAAACAACAAAAAATTGTGAGCTGGATTTTGGGGCCATGCGATCGCATGGAAAATAGGCATAAAACCCATGCGATCACATGGGGTCAGATTTCAGGAAAAGTCTATAAATTGAATTCGTTTTTGCTCGATTACACACACATATATCCTCAGCTCTCTTTATATATTATTATTATTATTAATATTATTAATTAATTAATTAATATTATACATAAAATACTACGATGAGGTCATGATTGTGTCACTTCAAAACAAGCTTTTCGAAAGGGATAGAGCTAAGGAAATTATGGGTTATAGCTATGGAGGTTATGGGTAATATTCGTGGGTATTGTTTGCAAGTTAAACCTAGTGTTTATCATCTCTGTTGCGTCTACGTACTTTCCTACAATATTGAATCACAATATTGATACGTGAGCATTCATATCTTATCTTTTATATATTAATAGTGTATACATGTCTAGTGCTCGAGTATATATATTTATGCATGCTTGTATGCTAAATTTCATCGTTAAACAGTTTATGATGAATCACGAATTAAATACATATATTACTGATAAAAGGTATATGATATGCATGTTTTTAGAAAGCTGGCGAAAAATCAATAACTTTTTATTTAGAAATCGCGTAATTTCGATGAACGAATCAAAAGATATGGTCCACTGAATTATGATTGACGTTAATTGGAATTGCTTTTGAATTTGAAATTAATATTTAAACAACTTGTTTGTAAGATTGATAAATTAGATTTTTGAATATTACCAACCGAGTAAATGAATCATTATATAAGGCACGTCTCGTTTTGTTGAACAATTGTCAAAGTTGACTTTTTGAAATAACTTTTGATAACTATTGTATGTCGATCTCGAGCATTAGGATTGTGATACACTATGACCTGACCTAGCTTGATAAACAATTATTGACCAACATATGTTCTCTAGGTTGAGATCTACAGTTATTTGGTTATTCGAGTTTCAGTCACATTTTGGTGAATGACTTTATATGCGGCTAAGGTGAGTTTCATTTGCTCCATTTTTAATTGATTTGCAATCTATATTTTTGGGCTGAGAATACATGCATTTTATTTTAAAAACAATGGACACAAGTACATACTAAATTCTATACTGAGTTTGAACCAAAAATCCCTTAGCTTTGGTAACTAGTAACTACCGGTTATAAGAACTGGTGGGCGCGAGTAGTAGTATATGGATCCCTAGGGCTTGATAACCTCGTCCGAGCTAGAGCACTAGCCTTTTAACGGACGTATGCTATTTGAGAAGCGTACACGTTGGTTTGCGTGTATTATTAAGATGATTATACAAAGGGTATAAATTATATATACATTAAGTTTAGTTACCAGGGTGCTCAATCTTGTAGAATATTTTGATAAACATTTCTGGATGAAACAACTGAAATCTTGTGATCCACCTTTATATACAGATTATGCGAAACACTAAAACTATGAACTCACCAACCTTTGTGTTGACACTTGTTAGCATGTTTATTCTCAGGTTCCTAGAAGTCTTCTGCTGTTTGCTTATATGTTAGACAAGCTATGTACATGGAGTCTTACATGGCATATTTATCAAGGAAACGTTGCATTCACCAAATCATCACCATGTATCTTATTTTAACTGCATTGTCAATGGAAGTACCATTGTAAACTATTATTTACGGTGATTGTCTATATGTAGAATTCATCAGATGTCGAAAACCTTTGATTTAAATATTCATTTATGGTGTGCCTTTTCAAAAGAATGCAATGTTTACCAAACGTATCATATAGAGGTCAAATACCTCGCAATGAAATCGATGAATGACGTGTTCATCCATATAGATTTGGAGCGATCGTCACAAACTAGCATGAACTTGATAAATGGGTGTGTTTAATCTTGAGTTTTGGTAGCTTAAATGTTGTTAAATGTTAAAAGTGCATGTATTAAATGTGTTACTAACATCACTAGCTTCAATTGGATGTGTAGGTTGACTTAGAAAGACTCCATAAACTTAATTGCTAAATTTGTGATTTTGAATTAGGGTTTGATAGAAGTAAAATGGATTTTTGAAGCATTAAATGCTTTGCAATGTTAATTGTAAGTGTTTAGTTGTATTGTATGCGTAATTATCTACGAAACGGCGTATTATATGTGTGCATTCGGGTTTCGTATCATTGGTTGCAATTATGAGCTTGAATATCATTAATGATGAACCTTTAATGTGATTTTGATTGTTGTAAATGCTAAAATTGATTGATGATATGTGTATAGTTGTATTCCTCGTTAAATTACCTTTCCAACGATGTATGGTATGCTTTTTAGGTATTTACGGTTCATTAGTTATGATAAATTGAAGTTTGGATGAGACTTGAACAATTGAAATAGCCCAGGTACCAGCTCCCGCACTGTGTCGCGGCGCGGCCCTTCTGTGTCGCGGCCCGGCAATAGCCGCGTTCAGGGACTGATCAACCATGACACTTTTACAAAAAATGTTTGCTATGCTACGCACCTCCGATTCACATGTAACTTGTTCTAACATGCTTATATATGATTAAAAACCTCAGAAAAATAGTTCGGGACCCGACCCGAACGTGTTGACTTTTTTGTTGACTTTGACTTAACCAAAGTTGACTTTTGTCCAAACTTAACCAATACTTGTTTAACCCGTTCTAATCTTCTTGTATTGTAACGACCCAACCCGTATTAAAACCGGCCCAAAAAAATTTTTCCTTCTAATACGCTTTAAAACACTTTAGGTCCCAATTGTGTTTCCATAAACATCTTTAATACAATAATAAGTTTAACAACTTTAAAACATTTAATACATTAGTTAATTGTCCAAACAGACATACACGACTCGACTAGTTTAGTTTCCAACCAAAACCGAGCATGGTGATTTGGGACTACGCTACCCAAATCCTAATCGAAAACAAAAGCGAGATCTTCTAAGCAACCTAGCCAAGATCTCTAATCCCCAAGCTTACCCGAGCCGCCAAGCATGCAAACCTATAAAAATATCAACAACGAGAGGGTAAGCTAACGATTAGTGAATGATAATATACTACATACATACATATGTATAAAATGGACACGCCACACAAATATCAAATACCACATACCGAAGCATCCATGTATAAGGCAACAACACTAAGCATACCGTACGATCTCTAAGCAACAAGCTAAAGATATCAACAAAGTATAAGTTCACTAACGACGATGTGAACAACGCCAAGAAGCTACACCCGGAGGGCTAGCTACACCACAATAATACACAATATATATATATAGAACAATATATATAGCAAATAAGGTTAACCCCTTAACCCATTACCGAATATCAAATACCACAATGAAGATTGGCCGAACAACCCGAGCCTTAGTGAATTCGCACAACCCGATATTCACTTCTTCACCAATTCAACAACCGAGGTTGGCCGAACTACCCGAGCCTTAGTGAATTCGCACAACCCGAGATTCACTACCTCATCACAAGATGACCGAACAACCCGAGTCATCATGAAACCGCACTACCCGAGATTCACTTCTCCAACTCAAAATCCACGGTCACAGGATTATAAAATCCACCACATCGGGGTTATCCAAAACCACATTACAATACATGTGATAACGTACACACAAGTGTACACCTCGCCAAAAGGAGGTCAACCAAAATGCACAACCATGCCAATTGGACTCATACAAAAGTCCATCAAATCCACCTATATGTGAAGTGAGCTCTATAACCGAGAACCACTTCACCCGACCCGCACCCATCCTACACATACATATGCATATAGGATATTAACACTCACCTTGAAGTCTTGAGGAATGCTTCCAAGTAATCCGCAACTCGTCAATGGAAAGTACCTATTCCATTATCACAAATACCACAACACAAATTAGGATGAATTTACAAACCAACCCAATTCGACACTTGGTGCAATCTCGACCCAATTGCACTTCCAAGTACAAACCGTGCCCAAACTAACCAATAATCACTAACACAAGTGATAATGGTCCTAAAATGCCAATTAAACCCAATCTCAAGTGTTAAACACTTATCGTTCTCAAAATCGTCCATAAACCCTAATTTTGACCCATTAAGTCAAAATCTCACCATTTACAAGTTTTGTCACCAAAACATATATAACTCGGTTTTTTACTTCAACTTAATCCATTTTAAGTTTATAAACCTCAACGAATCGACATCCGGGTCATAATCATCAACAAACCCTAATTTTGACTCTAGTCAAAATTAGTCAACCACAAGAACCCTAACGGTCTCCAAATCATCAATACTCACTAATACTAGTGATTATACACCATTCTCAAGTCTTAAACATGGTTAAATCATTAACTAACCCAAAACCTGCCTTTAACACTTATAAACCCGAATATTGGTGTTAATCTCCAATTAACAACTAAATGGGTTCCATCTATGAACATACAAGCCAAAAGCCTCAAATTTGAATGATGAACACGAAAATGAAATTCGGAGTTAGAGCTTACCACTAGTATCACCGTGTAGCTAGGAACGAGGAGAACACACTTGTCAACTACGCCAAAGATCAAAACCAGCTTCTTCCTTTCCAAAATCCCACTTAAATCACTTGGGTGTTTGAGTTTTCTTGAGAGAAAATGAAAAGAAAAGATAAAAGAAAAGAAGAAAATGAATGGGTGGATGAGGTTAAAGCCTCAAATCTGGCTCAATCGTGAAAAGACCAAAATGCCCTTGAACTTCATTTAAATTTACAAGAATCCGGCACCAGTTTGCCCATAATGCCGCGCCGCGGCCTAAGTTGTCGCACCGCGACATTTGACTAGTTCTGGGATCACTTTTTGTCCAACTTCTGATCCAGATTTCAGTTATTTGCCGCGCCGCGGCCTCCTTTGTCGCGCCGCGACACAAGGCGTGATCTGACATAACTTTTCGCACTAAAAGCTTTAATACTAGAAAATGCCCCGAACCTTTCTTACACCATTCATACATACCCAATTTACCTATAAATCATATACGGAGAAAAATGGGGTGTTACATGTATACTTGATTTTTGCATGAAACTTGACAACTTGATTCACATGCTATATAATCGAGTCGTGATGAGCCATAGGACTAATTGAACAACTTTAACCAATCGTGTTTACCGTTATTGATACGACCTACTTGTTTAGGTCAAGACTAGCATTCGTTCTTGCACATGTTTACTTGTGAAGTACTTTTATACACTTGCACTCAAGGTGAGATCATAGTCCCACTTTTACTCTTTTATACTTATACTTGGGATGAGAAAACATAAACGATTCATACTTTTATACTTTGAACACGAATACGAAAGCAAAGATACGTACGAGTTAGAACGAAAATCCTCCAGTCCAATTATCATTAGTTACACTTGTAGGGTGTAAGCGAGAACTTATGTTGTGTGGCCATACGGGTTTAACGAACCCTCATTCGGACGATTCGCTACCGTTAGCGAACGAAATATAATTTTATCGGAATAGTGTATGTTCTAACACTATTATGAAGAGGTAAGATTCAGTTAAGCTTTGGTAATTGGGTGCTCGTGATACAAACAACATCTTTTGAGATGTATACGCTTGATACTAAATCTTGTGGTTCAAAAACATACTTTACAAGTACACCTATGATTTCACCAACGTTTTCATTGACAGATTTTTCTATGTTTTTCTCAGGTCCTTGAATACTAGGTGATACATGCTTCCACACTATACTTTTTGATACTTGCTTGGATGTTGAGTGAAATGTCCCGTTCATAATGATTATAAACGTTTCATATTAATTGATTTCCTTGCGAGGTTTTGACCTCTATATGAGACGTTTTTCAAAGACTGCATTCGTTTTTATAAAAACAAGCCATAACCTTTATTTTATCGACAAGGTTTAAAGGACACAACCTAGATTATCAAGAAATGATAATCTGAAAATATCACACTTACACACTACCATTACATAATAGTTTACAATATTAATATATTACAACAAAGTAAGTTCTCGAATGCAGTTTTTAAGCAATATTATACAAGCATGGACTCCAAATCTTGTCCTTAATTTAGTATGCAACAGCGGAAGCTCTTAACAATCACCTGAGAATAAACATGTTTAAAACGTCAACAAAAAATGTTGGTGAGTTATAGGTTTAGCCTATATATTTATCAATTCGTAATAATAGACCATAAGATTTCATATTTCCATTTCTTGTAAACAAGATGCATGCATAAAAATCATTCATATGGTGAACACCTGGTAACCGACATTAACAAGATGCATATAATAATATCCCCATCATTCCGGGACATCCTTCGGACATGATAAAAAAAACTCGAAGTACTAAAGCATCCGCAACCATGGATGGGGTTTGTTAAGCCCAATAGATCTATCTTTAGGATTCGCGTCAATTAGGGGCCAGTTCCCTAATTCTTAGGCTACCAAGAAAAAAGGGGCATATTCGTCTTCGATCATTCACCCATAGAATGTAGTTTCGATTACTTGTGTCTATTTCGTAAAACATTTATAAAACTGCATGTATTCTCATCCTAAAAATATTAGATTTTAAAAGTGGGACTATAACTCACTTTCACAGATTTTTACTTCGTCGAAAGATAAGACTTGGCCACGGGTCGATTCACGAACCTATAACAAATATATACATAAATATCAAAGTATGATTGAAATATATTCACAACATTTTTTATTACATTTTTTAATGATTTAAGTTTGTTAAGTTCACCGTCCATCGTTAGTAATCTACAACTAGTTGTCCACAGTTAGTAGTACAAAAATAAATCAATATAAATTATCTTGGATCAATCCAAGACCCAGTGTATACAAGCCTCAGGCTAGATCACAACTCAAAGTATATATATTATTTTGGAATCAACCTCAACCCTGTATAGCGAACTCGAGCATTACAGCATATAGAGTGTCTATGGTTGCTCCAAATAATATATATAGATGTCGTCGATATGATATTTCAAAATATTGTATACGTGTCTATGGTATCTCAAGATTACATAATATATGTTAGAATACATGTATAATACAATATAAGTTAGTTAGGATATGGTTGGTATAGATTTTTTTAAATTCATCCCGTAGTCAAATTAACCATTTTTAACCAATTTTGTTTTACCCATAACTTCTTCGTTTTAAATCTGTTTTGAGTGAATAAAATTGCTATGGTTTCATATTGAAATGAAATTTATGAATCTAAACATAAAAAGTATAAGTTTATAGTCAAAAATACAGGTTACAATTCAATCTTGTAAGAGGTAGTCATTTCAGTCGAAAGAACGACGTCTTGATGACCATTTTGAAAAACATAATTCCACTTTGAGTTTAACCATGATTTTTGGATATAGTTTTATGTTAATAAGAAAAATTATTTTCCCAGAAGAACAACTTTTAAATCAAATTTTATCATAGTTTTTAATTATCAAACCTAAAACAGCCCGCGGTGTTACTACGACGGCGTATGTCCGATTTTATGATGTTAATCGTGTTTCCAGGTTTTAAATTATTAAGTTAGCATATCATATAGATATAGAACATGTGTTTAGTTGATTTTAAAAGTCACGTTAGAAGGATTAACTTTGTTTGCGAACAAGTTTAGAATTAACTAAACTATGTTCTAGTGATTACAAGTATAAATCTTCGAATAAGATAGTTATATATATATAAATCGAATGATGTTATGAACACCATTACTACCTCAAGTATAGTAGGTAAACCTACTGGAAATTACAAGAAATGATCTAGAGCTTCAAAGGATCTTGGATGGCTTGGAAGTTCTTGAAGTAGAATCACGACACAAAAACAAGTTCAAGTAAGATTTTCTACTCGAATTAAGATAGTTATAGTTATAGAAATTGAATCAAAGTTTGAATATGAGTATTACCTTGAATTAGAATGATAACCTACTGTAAGTAAAAAAGGTTTCTTGATCTTAGATGATTACTTGGAATGGATTAGAAAGCTTGGAAGTATACTTGCAAACTTGAAAGTATTCTTGATTTTATGAAACTAGAACTTGTAGAATTTATGAAGAACACTTAGAACTTGAAGATAGAAGGTGTGTGTATGTGTTTTAGGTCGTGATATATGGATTAGATATAAAGGATATGTAAGTTTGTTTTCTTGTAAATAAGTCATGAATGATTAATAATATTTTTGTAATCTTGCTAAATAATTCATACTAGATTACAAAGAATGTTTCCCACATGTTTGATGACTCATTAAGGGCTGCTAAGAGCTGATCGTTGAAGTGTATATACTAATAGTATGTACATCTAGGAGCTGTGTATTGTACAAGTACGAATACGGGTGCATACGAGTAGAATTGTTGATGAAAATGAATGAGAATGTAATTGTAAGCATTTTTGTTAAGTAGAAGTACTTTGATATGTGTCATGAAGTCTTTCAAAAGTGTAACAATACATCTTAATACATTACATGTATATACATTTTAACTGAGTCGTTAAGTCATCGTTAGTCGTTACATGTACATGTTGTTTCGGAACCTATAAGTTAATGATTTTGTTAAATGTAATTAATCCCATTGTTATTATATCTAATGAGATGTTAAATTATTAAATTATTATGATAACATGATGTACTAATATATCTTAATATGATATATAAATATTAAGACTTTATTACAACGATAATCGTTACGTATAGAAATCATTTTGAATTTCTTAGGTTAGTAGTCTTATTTTATGTATAAGGTTCATTGTTAATATACATAATAAGATACTTACTTATCATTTCATCATGTTAAACATATATATATATATATATATATATATATATATATATATATATATATATATATATATATATATATATATATATATATATATATATATATATATATATATATATATATATATATATATATATATGTTCATATATATAATATCATGTCATATATAAGTTATAACGTTTGTGAATCATCGAACAAACTGAGTGGTCAAATATTAACACAAAATCCGTTTCAATTAATCAAGTCTTAATAAGTTTGATTGCTTAACATGTTGGAAACATTTAAACATGTAAATATAGTTTTCATTTAATATATAATCATGGAAAAGTTCGGGTCACTACAGTATCTACCCGTTAAATAAATTTCGTTCCGAAATTTAAGGCTGTTGAAGGTGTTGACGCATCTTTTGGAAATAGGTGTGGGTATTTCTTCTTCATCTGATATTCATGCTCCCAGGTGAACTCGAGTCCTCTACGAGCATTCCATCAAACCATAACAATTGGTATCTTGTTTTGCTTAAGTCTTTTAACCTCACGATCCATTATTTCGACGGGTTCTTCGATGAATTGAAGTTTTTCATTGATTTGGATTTTGTCTAACGGAATAGTGAGATCTTCTTTAGCAAAACATTTCTTCAGATTCGTGACATGAAAAGTATTATGTACCCCGGCGAGTTTTTGAGGTAAGTCAAGTCGGTAAGCTACCGGTCCGACACGATCTATAATCTTGAATGGCCCAATGTACCTTAGATTTAGCTTCCCTCGTTTACCAAATCGAACAACACCCTTCCAAGGTGAAACCTTAAGCATGACCATCTCTCTAATCTCAAATTCTATATCTTTTCCCTTAATGTCCGCGTAACTCATTTGTCGACTTTGGGCGGTTTTCAACAGTTGTTGAATTTGAATGATTTTCTCTGTGGTTTCTTGGATAATTTCTGGACCTGTAATCTATCTATCCCCAACTTCACTCCAATAAATCGGAGACCTACACTTTCTACCATAAAGTGCCTCGAATGGTGCCATCTCAATACTTGAATGATAATTGTTGTTGTAGGAAAATTCTGCTAACAGTAGATGTCGATCCCAACTGTTTCTGAAATCAATAACACATGCTCGTAGCATGTCTTCAAGGGTCTGTATCATCCTTTCACTTTCCCATCAGTTTGTGGGTGATAAGCAGTACTCATGTCTAGACGAGTCCCTAATGCTTGTTGCAACGTCTGCTAGAATCTTGAAACAAATCTGCCATCCCTATCAGAGATAATAGAGACTGGTATTCCATGTCTGTAGATGACTTCCTTCAAGTATAAACGTGCAAACTTTTTCATTTTATCATCTTCTCTCATTGGCAAAAAGTGTGCTGATTTGGTGAGACGATCGACTATTACCCAAATAGTATCATAACCACTTGCAGTCCTTGGCAATTTAGTAATGAAACCCATGGTAATGTTTTCCCATTTCCATTCCGGGATTTTAGGTTGTTGAAGTAGACCTGATGGTTTCTGATGTTCAGCTTTGACCTTAGAACACGTCAAATATTCTCCTACGTATTTAGCAATATCAGCTTTCATACCCGGCCACCAAAAGTGTTTCTTGAGATCTTTGTACATCTTTCCTGCTCCGGGATGTATTGAGTATCTGGTTTTATGTGCTTTCTTAAGTACCATTTCCCTCACATCTCCAAACTTTGGTACCCAAATTCTTTCATCCCTATATCGAGTTCCGTCTTTCCGAATATTAAGATGTTTCTTCGATCCTTTGGGTATTTCATCCTTCAAATTTCCTTCTTTTAAAACTCCCTGTTGCGCCTCTTTTATTTGAGTAGTAAGGTTAGTACGAATAATTATATTCATAGCTTTTATCCTTATAGGTTCTCTGTCCTTTCTACTCAAAGCGTCAGCTACCACATTCGCCTTCCTCGGGTGGTAACGAATCTCAAAGTCGTAATCATTCAACAATTCAATCCACCTACGCTGTCTCATGTTCAGTTGTTTCTGATCAAATATATGTTGGAGACTTTTGTGGTCGGTATATATGATACTTTTGACCCCATATAAGTAGTGCCTCCAAGTCTTTAATGCAAAAAAAAAAACAGCGCCCAATTCCAAATCGTGAGTCGTATAATTTTGCTCGTGAATCTTCAATTTTCTGGATGCATAAGCAATTACCTTCGTTCGTTGCATTAATACACAACCAATACCTTGCTTCGAAGCGTCACAATAAATCACAAAATCATCATTCCCTTCAGGAAATGACAATATAGGTGTCGTAGTTAGCTTTTTCTTTAACAATTGAAACGCTTTCTCTTGTTCATCCTTCCGTTCAAATTTCTTCCCTTTATGCATTAATGCAGTCAAGGGTTGTGCTATTTTAGAAAAATATTGGATGAATCTTTTGTAGTAACCAGCCAGTCCTAAAAATTGGCGTATATATTTTGGAGTTTTTGGGGTTTCCCACTTTTCAACGGTTTCAATCTTTGCCGGATCCACTTGAATACCTTCTTTGTTCACTATGTGACCGAGGAATTGGACTTCTTCCAACAAAAATGCACACTTTAAAAACTTAGCGTACAGTTTTTCTTTTCTAAACAATTCTAGCACTTTTCTCAAATGTTCTTCGTTCTGTTGATCATTCTTTGAGTAAATAAGTATGTCATCGATGAAAACAATGACAAACTTGTCAAGGTATGGTCTACACACTCAGTTCATGAGGTTCATGAACACAGCTGGTTCTTTAGTCAAACCAAACGGCAATAACCATAAACTTGTAACGCGTCCTGAAAGTAGTCTTCGGAATATCATCCTCCTTCACCCGCATTTGATGATACCCGGAACGTAAATCGATCTTTGAATAAACCGATGAGCCTTGTAGTTGATCAAATAAGTCGTCGATTCTCGGTAGTGGGTAACGGTTCTTGATGGTAAGTTTGTTCAACTCTCGGTAGTCGATACACAACCTGACTGTACCATCCTTCTTTTTGACAAACAAAACAGGAGCTCCCCAAGGTGATGTACTTGGTCGTATAAAATCAAGCTATAAAAGTTCTTGTAATTGGCTTTGGATTTCCTTCATTTCGCTGGGTGCGAGTCTGTATGGAGCACGAGATATTGGTGCAGCTCTTGGTACGAGATCTATTTGATATTCAACATATCGGTGTGGAGGTAGTCCCAATAATTCTTTCGAAAATACATCGGGAAATTCATTTACGACAGGAACATCATTGATGTTCTTTTCTTCGGTATTGACTTTCTCAACGTGTGCTAGAATGGCATAGCAACCTTTTCTTATTAGTTTTTACGCCTTTAGGTTACTAATAAGATTTAACTTCGCATTGCTCTTTTCTCCGTACACCATTAAGGGTTTTCCTTTTTCTCTTACAATGCGAATTGCATTTTTGTAACATACAATTTCTGCTCTCTCCTTTTTCAACCTGTCCATGCCGATTATCACATCAAAACTCCTTAACTCTACTGGTATCAAATCAATCTTAAACGTTTCACTAACCAGTTTAATTTCTCATTTCCGACATATATTATCTGCTGTAATTAATTTACCGTTTGCTAATTCGAGTAAAAATTTATTATCCAAGGGAGTCAGTGGACACTTAGTTTAGCACAAAAATCTCTACTCATATAGCTTCTATCCGCACCCGAATCAAATAAAACATAAGAAGATTTATTATCAATAAGAAATGTACCCGTAACAAGTTCCGGGTCTTCCTGCACTTCTGCCGTATTAATATTGAAAACTCTTCCGCGGCCCTGCCCATTAGTATTCCCCTTATTCGGGCAATCTCTATTAATGTGGTCCAGTTTTCCACATCCAAAACAAACTATTGCGGCATTATTTGTTCTGACATTATTTGTTCTTTTAATTCTGTTATACATTGGTCCGTAGACCTCACACTTCGTAGCGCTATGACAATTTCTTTTACACTTGTTTCAAAATATCATGCAGAACCCCTGGTGATGCTCTTCACACCTTTGGCATGGCTGTTTTTGGTTTTTGTTGCCATTGTTGTTGTTGAGATTGTTGTTGGGATTGTTATTGTTGTTGAAACAATTGTTGTAGTTGTTGTTGTTGTTATTGGGACATTTGTTGTAGTTATTGTTAGGATTGCGGTTATTGTTGCGATTGTTGTTGCGGTTGTTATGATTGTTATTGTGATTGTGGTTGTGATTGTTGTTGTTGTTGTATTGGTGACCCTTGTCACTGGTTTCTTCCCACTTCCTCTTGACCTGTTTCATGTTGGCCTCTTCGGCCGCCTTCTCTTTAATTTTCTCTTCAATCTGATTTATGAGTTTGTGAGCCATTCGACTTGCCTTTTGTATGGAGGCGGGCTCGAGTGAACTTATAACTTCTTGAATCCTTTCTAGTAACCCTTTTACAAATGCGTCGATCTTCTTTTCTTCATCTTCGAACGCTCTTGGACACAATAGGTACAACTCTGTGAACCGTCGTTCATAGGTGGTAATATCGAATCCTTGTGTTCGTAATCCTCTAAGCTCTACTTTGAGCTTGTTGACCTTTGTTTCTGGGACGGTACTGCTCAGTCATCATGTGTTTGAATGCTGACCACAATAGTGCGTAAGCAGCAACTTGTCCCACGTGCTCGAGATAGGTATTCCACCATGTTAACGCAGTACCTGTGAAGGTATGCGTGGCGTACTTTACTTTATCTTCTTCGGTACATTTACTTATGGCAAATACCGATTCAGCTTTCTAGATCCACCGTTTTAATCCGAGTGGACCCTCGGTTCCATCGAATTCCAAAGGTTTACAGGCAATGAATTCTTTGTAGGAGCATCCTACACGAGTTCTGTTGATGTTTGTTCCATTGCTGGATTCAGATTTATTGTTATTTTGCATCGTAGCCTGCACTGCGGCTATCTTCGCAGCAAGGAAAACACGGAAGTCTTCCTCACTCATGTTCAAGTTCTGACGAGTAGTCGGTGCCATTTCCTTCAAAAATATCCAAAAGAATTAAGTTAATCATATAGAATATTAAGAGTAGTCAATAGTATTTCGTAGCATAATATGAACTTATTTATAAAAGCTTTTTCTTCATATTAGTGTTTTATAATTTTTCATTCGGATAGTACATACCCGTTAAGTTCATACTTAGTAGCTAATATACAATTCAACTACTACAATTCTATATGAAAAACTGATTACAATAATATTTCGCGTTCAAAGTTTTATACAATATTTTACAAACTTACAATACAGTTATTTTACATATAGCATGAAATATAGCACACAATAACTTTGATACAAGGCAGTTGTGAAGTCAATTCTAGTTAAGCGCAAGTCATTCAGCAAAGGTAATAAAGACACGTAATTCGAAGGTCCAGAAACAAGTCATGCATTCGGGTTTTACTAGTATTATTTTCTATCCTTGGTCTTGTGGAAAATAACCGTTGTGACCGTTGGCTAGGCAGCATGTTGTAACGTCGTCAAAAGAACGAAGGTTACGTAATGCCCAACAGCCCCGCAACAATCTAAAAACCTTGTTTCTCACCCCAACTACCGAATCCGTCACTTGTGGGAATGTTTTATTTAACAGTTGTAATCTGATGTTCTTTTTCTCACTTTGGTGAGAAGCGAACATCACTAATCTATAAACATAACATGTTTCTTTATGTTGCATGTTAGAAGCTCTTTCTAAAGAACGAAGTCCTATGTTGGGATATGTGGAGTCAAAATAGATTCTTAACCCGTAGCGTAAAATTGCATTTGGGTTCCCCGCACTTAATGCTTTAAAGAAATCACGGCGTAACTTAAAGTCTCCCCAATGTGATATACCCCATCTTTCAAAGGAAAGCCTTTTATAAACTAAGGCATGCTTGGAACATCTTTCAAATGTTCGACAAACTAATTTTGTCGTACATAATTGTGCCGATGAATTCTGAACGACTCTCGACAAGATTTCATCAATCATATCCCCTGGTAGGTCTTCTAAAATTTTCGGCTGTCTATCCTTAACGTCCATTGTGTGTTTTTATACTGTAAAATAGATGAGGATTAGATTCGTAAAAGATAATTAACAAACAATACAAGCAATTTTTACATATAACATAAAATTACAAGCACGCTACAATATATATATTACACAACATGATTACAACTCTTTATTCCCACTTACTCGTTTCTTTCTCCTCGGACTTGGTTTTTTTTGCTAACTTCCTAAGGATATATGGTGCTCCTCTAATGCGAGCCATCGTTTTCACAAAGGTTTAGAAAAACCTGGTGGATTAGATGTTCCCGGGTTATAGTGAAAGTTTAAGAAATACGGTTGTTTACGGTACACCCCATCAGGGTGTTTCATGTTAACGTAGAGTTCATCGGGGTTGGAATTAGGTTTCTCTATTTTGATGCCTTTTCCCTTATTATTTTCTTTTGCTTTTTCAAATTGGGTTGAGGTAATTTCTATAACATCATCGGAATTCTCATCGGGATTCGATTCATCAGAAAATTGGTAATTTTCCCAATATTTTGCTTCCTCGGCGGAAACACCATTGACCATTTTTAACTTTGGTACATTGGTTGAGAAATTTTTTTATTTATCTGTTTTTCATTGGTTCATAATATTTCTTCCTCCGGTTCCTCTTCTTCTGGTTCCTCTTCTTCCGGTTCCTCATCGAAAATTTGTGAATCTTCCCAAAATATATTCGACTCTTCATTATTATTAGGTGAGTCGATGGGATTTATACTAGAGGTAGACATCTATCACACAATATCAAACATGTTAAGAGATTAATATATCACATAATATTTACATGTTAACAATTTGTAGTTTCCAACAAAAAGTGTTAAGCAATCGTTTTTAAAGAAAACACGGTCAAAGTCCAGACTCACTAATGCATCCTAACAAACTCGATACGACACACTAATGCAAATTTCTGGTTCTCTAAGACCAACGCTCGGATACCAACTGAAATGTCCCATTCATAATGATTATAAACGTTTCATATTAATTGATTTCCTTGCGAGGTTTTGACCTCTATATGAGACGTTTTTCAAAGACTGCATTCGTTTATTTTTAAAACAAACCATAACCTTTATTTTATCGACAAGGTTTAAAGGACACAACCTAGATTATCAAGAAATGATAATCTGAAAATATCACACTTACACACTACCATTACATAATGGTTTACAATATTAATATATTACAACAAAGTAAGTTCTCGAATGCAGTTTTTAAGCAATATTATACAAGCATGGACTCCAAATCTTGTCCTTAATTTAGTATGTAACAGCGGAAGCTCTTAACAATCACCTGAGAATAAACATGCTTAAAACGTCAACAAAAAATGTTGGTGAGTTATAGGTTTAGCCTATATATTTATCAATTCGTAATAATAGACCACAAGATTTCATATTTCCATTTCTTGTAAACAACGTGCATGCATAAAAATCATTCATATGGTGAACACCTGGTAACCGACATTAACAAGATGCATATAAGAATATCCCCATCATTCCGATACATCCTTAGGACATGATATAAAAACTCGAAGTACTAAAGCATCTGCAACCATGGATGGGGTTTGTTAGGCCCAATAGACCTATCTTTAGGATTCGCGTCAATTAGGGGTTAGTTCCTTAATTCTTAGGCTACCAAAAAAAATGGGGCATATTCGTCTTCGATCATTCACCCATAGAATGTAGTTTCGATTACTTTTGTCTATTTCGTAAAACATTTATAAAACTGCATGTATTCTCATTCTAAAAATATTAGATTTTAAAAGTGGGACTATAACTCACTTTCACAGATTTTTACTTCGTCGAAAGATAAGACTTTGCCACGGGTCGATTCACGAACCTATAACAAATATATACATAAATATCAAAGTATGATCGAAATATATTCACAACATTTTTATTACATTTTTTAATAATTTAAGTTTGTTAAGTTCACCGTCCATCGTTAGTAATCTACAACTAGTTGTCAACACTTAGTAGTATTGAAATAAATCAATATAAATTATCTTGGATTAATCCACGACCCATTGTATACAAGCCTCAGGATAGATCACAACTCAAAGTATATATATTATTTTGGAATCAACCTCAACCCTGTATAACGAACTCGAGCATTACAGCATATAGAGTGTCTATGGTTGTTCCAAATAATATATATAGATGACGTCGATATGATATGTCAAAACATTGTATACGTGTCTATGGTATCTCAAGATTACATAATATATGTTAGAATACATGTATAGTATAATATAAGTTAGTTAGGATATGGTTAGTATAGATTTTTGTAAATTCATCCCGTAGTCAAATTAACCATTTTTAACCAATTTTGTTTTACCCATAACTTCTTCGTTTTAAATCCGTTTTGAGTGAATAAAATTGCTATGGTTTCATATTGAACTGTAATTTATGAATCTAAACAGAAAAATTAGAAGTTTATAGTTGAAAATACAGGTTTCAAGTCAATCTTGTAAGAGGTAGTCATTTCAGTCGAAATAACGACGTCTTGATGACCATTTTGAAAAACATACTTCCACTTTTAGTTTAACCATGATTTTTGGATATAGTTTCATGTTAATAAGAAAAATCATTTTCCCAGAAGAACAACTTTTAAATCAAAGTTTATCATAGTTTTTAATTATCAAACCCAAAACAGCCCGCGGTGTTACTACGACGGCGTATGTCCGATTTTACGGTGTTCATCGTGTTTCCAGGTTTTAAATCATTAAGTTAGCATATCATATAGATATAGAACATGTGTTTAGTTGATTTTAAATGTCAAGTTAGAAGGATTAACTTTGTTTGCGAACAAGTTTAGAATTAACTAAACTATGTTCTAGTGATTACAAGTATAAATCTTCGAATAAGATAGTTATATATATATATATATATATATATATATATATATATATATATATATATATATATATATATATATATATATATATATATATATATATATATATATATATATATATGAATCGAATGATGTTATGAACACCATTACTACCTCAAGTATAGTAGGTAAACCTACTAGAAATAACAAGAAATGATCTGGAGCTTCAAAGGATCTTGGATGGCTTGGAAGTTCTTGAAGTAGAATCATGGCACAAAAACAAGTTCAAGTAAGATTTTCTACTCAAATTAAGATAGTTATAGTTATAGAAATTGAATCAAAGTTTGAATATGAGTATTACCTTGAATTAGAATGATAACCTACTGTAAGTAACAAAGGTTTCTTGATCTTAGATGATTACTTGGAATGGATTAGAAAGCTTGGAAGTATACTTGCAAACTTGAAAGTATTCTTATTTTATGAAACTAGAACTTATAGAATTTATGAAGAACACTTAGAACTTAAAGATAGAACTTAAGAGAGTTCAATTAGATGAAGAAAATTGAAGAATGAAGGTGTTTGTATATGTTTTAGGTCGTGATATATGGATTAGATATAAAGGATATGTAAGTTTGTTTTCTTGTAAATAAGTCATGAATGATTAATAATATTTTTGTAATCTGGCTAAATAATTCATACTAGATTACAAAGAATGGTTCCCACATGTTTGATGACTCATTAAGGGCTGTTAAGAGCTAATAATTGAAGTGTATATACCAATAGTATGTACATCTAGGAGATGTGTATTGTACGAATACGAATACGGGTGCATACGAGTAGAATTATTGATGAAAATGAATGAGAATGTAATTGTTAGTATTTTTGTTAAGTAGAAGTACTTTGATATGTGTCATGAAGTCTTTCAAAAGTGTAACAATACATCTTAATGCATTACATGTATATACATTTTAACTGAGTCGTTAAGTCATCGTTAGTCGTTACATGTACATGTTGTTTCGGAACCTATAAGTTAACGATTTCGTTAAATGTAATTAATCCCATTGTTATTATATCTAATGAGATGTTAAATTATTACATTATTATGATAACATGATGTACTAATATATCTTAATATGATATATAAATATTATTAAGACGTTATTACAACGATAATCGTTACGTATAGATATCGTTTTGAATTTCTTAGGTTAGTAGTCTTGTTTTATGTATAAGGTTCATTGTTAATATACATAATAAGATACTTACTTATCATTTCATCATGTTAAACATATATATATGCTCATATACATAATATCATGTCATATATAAGTTATAACGTTCGTGAATCATCGGACAAACTGAGTGGTCAAATGTTAACACAAAATCCGTTTCAATTAATCAAGTCTTAACAAGTTTGATTGCTTAACATGTTGGAAACATTTAATCATGTAAATATAGTTTTCATTTAATATATAATCATGGAAAATTTCTGGTCACTACATCGAGTATACATGCATACGTGGAACATCGGTTGACTTATTCTTAATTTGTGTCGCATATGTTTCAATTGTACTTTAAACGTTGTAATGTAACTAGTCGTTGAACTACTTTGTAAACCTTAAAACATCCTTACTTTTGAAATGAATGCGACATATCTTGGCCAAACGTTGTTTTAAAAGACTTATGACCACGTAACGGGACCTAAGTAGATGGCGCCGTCAATGACGATTTTGTCGGGTCACTACAGAAGGCATCAGAGCGTTGGTTGTAGGGATTTAGAGTTCATTGGTGTCAACCCCGAGTCATAGGGTACATTAGTGAGTCTAGACTACAACCGGCATATAGACTTGAAATAGGAATTACTTGACTACTTGTGCATTTATACTCGAACTCTTCTATTCATATCTAACTCTTATTCCATCTTAATCTCACGTTGTTTAATTTGATTGACACGCCACCTTGACTATATGAAATAATGTCGAATGCACATATGAATTAGGGTAATATAATTGCCGGGATTATATTACGGTGACTCATATGGACGTTCCGACATTATGACATAAAGAATTTAAGGCGAGTCAAGGAAAATTTTCTCTCTATCCTTATTCCATATCACGGTTAGTATTATTAAGAATACTAATCAACGGTATTCTTGTGTATTGAAGGAACAATGCCTCCTCACCGAGTTCCACACAATGAAACTCCCGAACAAGCTCTTCAACGCATGATAGCCACCACCGTAGATGCGGCCATGGCCGGACACTCATCCAACAACAACAACAATAACAACAACCACAACAACAACAATAATGGAGCCGGTAACTCAAACGAGGGATGCTCCGACAAAGATTTCATGAGGTGCAAACCTCATACTTTTGATGGGACCGGAGGACCGGTTGCTCTCACTCGATGGTTTGAGCAAACAAACGCCGTTTTTAGCATAAGCGGTTGTCGGGACCAAGACAAGGTCAAATATTCCACCACACTTTCGCCGGTATCGCTTTCACGTGGTGGAATACGTATGTATAATCGGTGGGCACCGATGAAGCCCATGCTCTCTCTTGGCCCGATTTAAAAGAAAAGATGATCATTGAATACTTCCCACGTGAAGAGACTCGCAAGCTCGAACAAGAGCTAAGAACTTTAAAAGCGGTCGGGAACGACCTCAAGGCCTATAATCAACGATTCGCCGAGCTATCCTTGATGTGTCCAAACCTCGTGAACCCCGAGTCGCTAAGGGTTGAAATTTACATTGATGGCCTTCCTAAGAGCATCAAACATGGGGTAATGTCATCCAAACCCGCTAACCTACAAGAAGCTTTAAAGATGGCCCGTCAATTGATTGAAACGGTGGACAAAATCATAGTACCGGCACCTAAGGCCGAGGATAAGTCAGGTGGCAACAAAAGAAAATGGGAGGCCACTCCATCAACCAACTACAACAACAACTTCACCAAAAAGCCTTTCATCTCCGATAGCAAGAAGAGTTATGTCGGGAACTTGCCTTATTGTAACAAGTGCTACAAACATCATCTTGGTGAATGTAGCAAAATATTTTGCGTCAAGTGTCAAAGGAGTGGCCACGTGGCCCACGATTATAGGAATACCACCCCCGTTGCTCAAGAGGGGCCCAATGCACCAAGACCGGGTGTTTGTTATGAATGTGGCCAACCGGGTCATTTTAGGAATACGTGCCCAAAAAAGAAAGCTAACCCCAATACACGCGGCCGAGCTTTCAACATCAATACCGAGGAAGCCCGAGATGACAATGAACTAGTCACGGGTACGTTTCTTCTTAACAATTCTTATGTCTCTTGCTTATTCGATTCGGGTGCCGATAAGAGTTTTGTATTCAAGACTTTGACTCACTCTTTTAGCACTCCACCACTTCCACTAGATACTACTTACACCATTGAAGTGGCCAACGGGAAACTATTGAGTGCCGACAAATTTTATCGGGGGTGTACATTAAACTTAATGGGTAAAGAGTTTGAAATTGACTTGATACCTATAGAGCTAGGGAGCTTCGATGTATTAATTGGTATAGATTGGTTAGCCAAAATGAAATCTCACATCCTTTGCAATCTTAAAGCGATTCAAATTCCTATCGAGAATGGTGAACCCTTGATTATCTATGGCGATAAGAGTTATACCGGACTCAGCCTCGTCTCGTGCCTTAAAGTTGAAAAATACCTTTGTAAAGGTTGTTTCGCGATCCTAGCCGATGAGAAGCTCATCTATGATGTGCCAATTGTTAGTGAATATTCCGATGTATTTCCTGACGAATTGTCGGGTCTTCCGCCTCATCGACCGATTGAATTTCAAATCGATCTTATTCCGGGAGCCGCACCCGTAGCACGTGCACCGTATAGGCTTGCTCCATCCGAAATGGAGGAATTGCAAAGTCAAATCTATGAACTACTTGACCGTGGTTTCATCCAACCTAGCCATTCACCATGGGGCGCTCCGATTTTATTCATTAAGAAGAAAGATGGATCCCTACTAATGTGCATCGATTATCGTGAACTAAACAAATTGACAGTTAAGAACCGATATCCTCTTCCATGCATCGACAACCTCTTTGATCAACTACAAGGATCACGTGTATATTCAAAAATCGATCTCCGCTTGGGTTATCATCAATTAAGGGTTAAGGGAGAAGATGTCTCCAAAACCGCTTTCCAGACTCGCTATGGTAGTTTTGAATTCCTTGTCATGCCGTTTGATCTAACTAATGCACCGGCAGTGTTCATGGACCTCATGAACCGCGTGTGTAAACCGTATCTCGACAAATTCGTTATTGTATTCATCGATGATATCTTGGTCTACTCTAAAAGTGAAGAAGAACATGAACAACACCTCCGACTCGTGCTTGAACTCTTGAGAAAAGAATGACTCTATGCTAAATTCTTCAAGTGTGAATTTTGGTTGAAGGAAGTTCAATTTCTCGGTCATGTCATAAGCGACCAAGGCATTAAGGTCGATCCCGCAAAAAACGAAGCCATTAGCAAATGGGAAACTCCTACCGCTCCTACTCACATTCGACAATTCTTGGGCCTCGCCGGGTATTATCGTAGGTTCATCAAAAATTTCTCTTTGGTTACACGTCCTCTAACCGCGTTAACTCACAAGGGAAGAAAATTCATTTGGGCAACCGAACAAGAGTCCGCATTTCAAATCTTGAAGAAAAAGTTAACCACCGCTCCTATCTTAATGCTTCCCGAGGGCAATGATGATTTTGTTGTATATTGCGATGCCTCAAAACATGGTTTTGGGTGTGTATTAATGCAACGAAAGAGGGTTATTGCTTATGCTTCCCGACAATTGAAAATCCATGAACGGAACTACACGACACATGATTTCGAACTCGGAGCCGTTGTCTTTGCACTCAAAATGTGGAGACACTATCTCTATGGGATTAAAAGTACCATCTTCACCGATCACAAAAGCCTTCAACACATCTTCGATCAAAAGCAACTAAACATGAGACAATGACGGTGGATTGAAACCTTAAATGATTACGATTGTGAGCTTCGTTATCATCCCGGAAAGGCAAATGTAGTAGCCGATGCCTTAAGTCGAAAGGAAAGAGCGGTGCCCCTTCGTGTCCGAGCTTTAAACATCACCATCCACACCAATCTCAATAACCAAATTCGTGTAGCCCAAGATGAAGCTCTTAAGGATGAAAATATATCTCTTGAACGCTTGAACATCCTCACCTTAAGATTCAAAGTTAAAGAGACCGGACTCTGATATTTCGCCGGAAGAATTTGGGTGCCTAGTTATGGGGACTTACGAAGCCTTATTTTAGATGAAGCCTTATTTTAGACGAAGCCCATAAGTCAAGATATTCGATTCACCCCGGTGCCAATAAGATGTACCACGACCTCAAAGAACAATATTGGTGGCCGAACATTAAAAGGGACGTCGCTACTTATGTTGAAAGTTGCCTAACTTGCTCCAAAGTCAAAGCCGAACATCAAAGACCATCCGGATTACTTCAACAACTCAAAATCCCGCAATGGAAGTGGGAAAGAATAACGATGGACTTTCTCACCAAACTACCCAAGACGATAGGCGGTTATGATACCATTTGGGTTATTGTTGACCGTCTCACCAAATCCGCCCACTTCCTAGCCATGAAGGAAACCGACAAAATGGAAAAACTTGCACAACTTTACATTAAGGAGATCGTAGCCCGTCACGGTGTACCTTTATCGATTATTTTCTACCGATACGGCCGTTTTGTTTCTAAATTTTGGCGTACCTTACAAGAAGCATTGGGAACACGTTTAGACATGAGCACCGTATACCATCCGCAAACCGACGAACAAAGCGAATGCACAATTCAAACCTTAGAAGATATGTTACGAGCTTGCGTTATCGATTTTGGAAAAGCTTGGGATAAGCACTTGCCTCTCGCCGAATTCTCTTACAACAATAGTTATCACACGAGTATCAACGCCGCACCTTTCGAAGCGTTATATGGTCGCAAATTCCATTCACCTCTTTGTTGGGCCGAAGTAGGTGACACAAAAATCACCAGACCCGAACTCATTCATGAAACTACCGAGAAGATCGTTCAAATCCGAGATAGGCTTAGGACGTCCCATAGTCATCAAAAGAGCTATACCGACACTAGACGCAACGACCTCAAATTCCAAGTCGGTGACCGCGTAATGTTAAAAGTCGCACCTTGGAAAGTTGTAATCCATTTTGGGAAACGCGGGAAGCTAAATCTGCGGTATATTGGTCCTTACGAAATCTTGGAGCGTGTTGGAACAGTTGCTTATCGTTTAGATCTTCCGTCTCAATTGAGCTCCGTTCATCCTACTTTCCATGTGTCAAACTTGAAAAAGTGTTTTGCCAAAACTGAACTCGTCATCCCTCTCGAGGAACTTACTATTGATGACAAACTCCACTTTGTGGAAGAACCGGTTGAAATAGTGGATCACTCCGTTAAAATGCTAAAACAAAGCCGAATTCCGATTGTCAAGGTCCGTTGGAACACCAAAAGAGAACCCGAGTTTACTTGAGAAAGGCAAGATCAAATGCAAAATAAATACCCTCATTTATTCGTGGATTTGGAAACGCAAGATCCCGAGGAAGAAACTACGACTACTACGCCTACTTAAATTTCGGGATGAAATTTCTTTTAAGGAGTAGGTAATGTAACATCCCGCCTTTTTCCGTTTACCTTCCGTTATACTATTTTAAAGTCCGTTATATATTTATAACATCTTCCGTTGATACCCATTTTAAAATATCTCGTTTAGGTAATTCACGCACCCGCTTCCAAACTTGAGGGACTAAACTTGCCAAATATCCAAAGATTTGACTAGGTCAAAGGGTCAACTTCACCTCCTCCACTCATTCATCACCTCCTACTTTCTAATACTTCCACCTTTTTATCTCAACACCAAATTCAAAGAATCATCATCCATTTTCGATCTATCAAGTGTTCATTAAAAAAAATTACATATTTGGAATCCTTGCAACTTCCTCTTCGATTCCATACCAACTTCATTACATTTGGGTAACTTTCTAAAAACACTAGATTTTGTGTTCATGATGTTTTTAACTTATAAAAGTGTTAATTAGTGTCTATGGCTCAAGTCTAACATGAATATGTGATTTATATGCTCGATCTTGTTGTTTTGAGTAACTAGCATGAACTTGATAAATAAGTGTGTTTAATCTTGAGTTTTGGTTGCTTAAATGTTGTTAAATGTTAAAAGTGCATGTATTAAATGTGTTACTAACATCACTAGCTTCAATTTGATGTGTAGGCTGACTTAGAAAGACTCCATAAACTTAATTGCTAAATTTGTGATTTTGAATTAGGGTTTGATAGAAGTAAAATGGATTTTTGATGCATTAAATGCTTTGCAATGTTAATTGTAAGTGTTTAGTTGTATTGTATTTGTAATTACCTATGAAACGGCGTATTATATGTGTGCATTCGGGTTCAGAATCATTGGTTGCAATTATGAGCTTGAATATCATTAATGATGAACATTTAATGTGGTTTTGATTCATGTAAATGCTAAAATTGATTGATGATATGTGTATAGTTGTATTCCTCGTTAAATTACCTTTCCAATGATGTATGGTATGTGTTTTAGGTATTTACGGTTCATTAGTTAAGATTAATTGAAGTTTGGATGAGACTTGAACATTTGAAACAGCCCAGGTACCAGCTCCCGCACTGTGTCGCGGCGCGGCAATAGCCGCGTTCAGGGACTGATCAATCATGACACTTTTACAAAAAATGTTTGCTATGCTACGCACCTCCGATTCACATGTAACTTGTTCTAACATGCTTATATATGATTAAAAACCTCAGAAAAATAGTTCGGAACCCTACCCGAACATGTTGACCTTTTCATTGACTTTGACTTGACCAAAGTTGACTTTTGTCCAAACTTAACAAATACTTGTTTAAACCGTTCTAATCTTCTTGTATACTTGATTCTTGCATGAAACTTGACAAATCGATTCACATGCTATATAATCGAGTCGTGATGAGCCATATGACTAACTGAACAACTTTGACCAATCGTGTTTACCGTTATTGATACGACCTACTTGTTTAGGTCAAGACTAGCATTCGTTCTTGCACACGTTTACTTATGAAGTACTTTTATACGCTTGCACTTAAGGTGAGATCATAGTCCCACTTTTACTCTTTTATACTTATACTTGGGATGAGAAAACATAAACGATTCATACTTTTATACTTTGAACACGAATAGGAAAGCAAAGATACGTATGAGTTAGAACGAAAATCCTCCAATCCAATTATCATTAGTTACACTTGTAGAGTGTAAGCGAGAACTTATGTTGTGTAGCCATAGGGGTTTAACGAACCCTCATTCGGACGGTTCGCTATCGTTAGCGAATGAAATATAATTTTATCGGAATAGTGTATGTTCTAACACTATTATGCAGAGGTAAGATTCAGGTAAGCTTTGGTAATTGGGTGATCGTGATACAAACAACATCTTTTGAGATGTATACGCTTGATACTAAATCTTGTGGTTCAAAAACATACTTTACAAGTACACCTATGATTTCACCAATGTTTTCGCTGACAGATTTTTCTATGTTTTTCTCAGGTCCTTGAATACTAGGTGATACATGCTTCCGCACTATACTTTTTGATACTTGCTTGGATGTCGAGTATACATGCATACGTGGAACGTCTTTTAACTTATTCTTAATTTGTGTCGTATATGTTTCAATTGTACTTTAAACGTTGTAATGTAACTAGTCGTCGAACTACTTTGTAAACCTTGAAACATCCTTACTTTTGAAATGAATGCAACATATCTTGGCCAAACGTTGTTTTAAAAGCCTTATGACCAAGTAACGGGACCTAAGTAGACGGCGCCGTCAGTGACGATTTTGTTGGGTCGCTACATTTTAACCCTTAAAAAGTCAGTATAAATTTCGACATTCTAATGTGGCGCATCATGTCCAGCTGCGGCCCATTTTTGACCTGATGCAGTTTTTCATTACAAAAGTCCCATTTTGACCCATATACATAATCATCATAAATCATTCAAATGACCCGATTCACATACAAAACCGCTTTGACCATACTTAGAACGTATAATACTCATCCAGTTTGAATCACGAGCATTTGAATACATGATCTTCCATATTCGAATGTCGCATAGCTAAGAGCGACACATTCACATAATGATAAAAGCAAGATTTAGATTACTGCGTTCACTTACTTGAGCTAGATTCTTACTTTAGTTTCTTGCAAACTAGCTACCTTTTCACCGTTTGTTAACTTCCTTAGGCGACTTGTAAAAGGCATAATCTTCACTTCCTTCACTACTTTATTGCTAGCCCTATTTATAAGTCATAATCTTCTATTACCATTCTTCAAGTACCTACAAACATGTCAACAACTAATACGAGTAAGCATTTTACTTAGTGAGGAACATAGGGAAATTAGAAACAAGTAAACATAGACATGATGTTCTATAATTATCAATAATTATCCTTCGTAACCCGTCTACTAGGTAGATAATCTCTTTTGCAAGAATTGTTACTCCTTGTTCCTTTCTTCAAGCTTCACGTTATAACATACTACATCGTATCTAAGACACACAAAAATATCAAATCCCATGATATAATACAAGCATATAATATTACCATATTTGTATACCAACATTCAAATAGTACTTACCTTAGTTACTCGGTTCATATGCAATGTAGGGTGTGTCCCGCATACCTCTTTCGGTCCTCAATATTGGACTAGCCCTACCGAAACTCCACCATTATGTCCATTATGGGGATCTCAATTCTCTATTTATCCAAACATCTTTTTCTAGCATAGTCCCTTAAGGGCTCCACTAACATCTTATATTTGTAACAGTAAACAATACATCAACATCGTAAAGTTAAATGTCAAATTCATCACTCATATCTATAATTCATTATGTAACGATATCGTTCATACTATCAAGGCTACATCAATCACATATTCAACAAGTCTATTTAACACATTAATAATTTATGAAACTCATAACTTAAAAGGCAAGGGCACTTTTAATTAACTTAACCGTGTCAAAGTTTACATAACAACATCATATTCGTACCTACCATACTCGTTTATCACTTTAGTTAGATGGCATGTAAGAATCATAACTAACTAGGTCCATATAAGTCTTTTAATCATATTTATCGTACATGGGCTAGTTTATCACCATAATTAGCCAAATTACCATACTCATTCATCCAACACATTTAATTCACTATACATCTTGAACTTACATATATTATATGAATCTATTATCATTACCAGTCATTAAACTATCATGAAAACTTTAAAGAAATCATCAACTTAATTCATAAAGATTATTTCAAATCCTTTGATAAAACTCTTTACTTTATTAGCTTACCATAGAATAAATACTTGGTCCTTTCAACAATAATTTAACGAACAACGCATCATAATAACGAACATATACTTATTACATTAATAATTAGGTCCATTTATGAAACTCACCTTGGTCTCTCTTGCAAGTTCGGCCGCTTTCCTTCCCTTGGTTAGCTCCTAATAACAATGCTAATCATGTTTCTTACTTGCTTAACACATAATCATTTATATATGTTTAACCTAACTCAATTAGTTAACTTTTGCACAACACATATGCAAACTTACTCGTTCTTACCCCTTAATTCAATTTCATTCTCAATAGTAAATTCATTAACACACTTTATTCTTGAAATCACATTCTTTCAAGTTCATTATTCTTCCTATTCATAAATTCATCCTCTTTTCATACAATACAATAATTCTAGACTATATTTAGACCCAAAACAACATTAAACTTTAAAATCAACTTGAACTTGTACATGGACATTTGCTTCGAAATTACACTTCCATAAAGCATGAACTTCATGTTAAATCATGTTCTTAACACATTTTAAACATACACTTAAGCCAAATTTCAAGTATAGAATTCATACACAATTAGTTCTTTCAACGGTTCATAATCTTTATCATGTTAAACAACATGTTCAATCATCTTACCATTTTCAACACTACAAAATCCTTCTTTAAGTAGTCAAATTATCATTTCATTTTCACTTTGGCATTGTATCAAACAGTTGGTGTGCATCATCGTATTTCATACAAAAACTCACTTTCTAGTAACCAATAATCCATCTATATACATCATAAACATATATTTCAATCAAACATGAGATTTCAACCTATATTCAAGGATTTCGTAACATAAAATTAGGATTTATAGTTTGCATGACTTTGAAACATGTAAAAACTATCAATTTAACTTGTAAATTATGGTTTACTAACCTACAAACTTAAAACAAACAACTTTAGGGCAGATTTATACCTTGAAGAATATGACAAACGAGTTTCATATAATCCCTACTTCTTCTAGTAGTGAATTTGGTAAAGAGAAATGCTCAAAACCCTTGTTTCATCCCTTTTTCCTTGACTTCTCTCTCTAAAACTCATGTGTGTGTGTTTCTAGTGAGATGGTGGTGATGGAGATGATCTAGAATCTGCATTAGATCTTTTCATATCAGCCTCATCTCATACTTTCACGTTGTTTTGGCAATTAAGTCCTCTAATTTTCACATTTTCACAAAATAGCTCGAAATCATCAATCAGGTAAAAATGTGGCTCATCTGGTACATATGCGGTGCATTTTTCTATATTTCAGCATTTCTATATTTACAAAATGTACGGGTTCGAGTTATGGTCGTCTGGGCTTTTGATTCACCACAATCCGAGTCCGGATGAGTGAGATATGGCCAAAACAGTGAAGGCGCGCATAATCTCACAACATACTCTTAAATCTTTTCTTTTCAACTAGTTAACGAAATCCTGTCATTTCGATCATAGCTAACCATCATTTATTACACATAAACGAAGTGAATTCACGTCACTTTCTTTACACCACTACACTGTTCATTAATCTCTATCGTAACTGTTATTATGCTAATCATGATTCTTTCTTTTATCGGTTTCTTCTAAACCAACATCTCGATGAATAACCATATTTTACAAGCTATTTCCATCGAATGCAATTCCTTGTAAAAAATACATGAAAGTTGTCATAAAATACGTCAAGTTCCGTGGTAATGCCATACTTCTTTCAATTTACGACAATGTAACTTTAGTTCAATGACTATACATAACTTAATTATCTTTTTACCTATGGAAGCATATATTTATCTTGCTCTACTTTTTTCCAATTTACTTGCATAAGGTTGATTTACACATGTGTGGTATATCATCTGTAAATCTCTTTCATCAAAACAGAACGTTAAAGTGACTTCTCATCTACTCTTACTTGTCTTGAACCAATTACAACAAACCATATTCAATTATGGAATCAACATTTTTATAGCTTCATCGTGTAACTTTTCGTGACAATATCATCATGCTTATTTATCAAAGAAAATTTCTAGATAGCTACTTCCACTTTATCTAAACACTAAATGCGTAGGCATAAAATAAGGGCACTTACCACAGCCTTTTGGCACGTTTACTCATGATCTACTTTAAGTATAATAATCATTCTTCTTTCATCTCACTACTACCATTAACCATGCTAAACTTTCTTAACACTTATTACCTACAACACTTGTATGATAACATTTATCAAAATCACAACCCTCAAGTTTTCTTTAATCAACATAAACATATAATCAACATTACACAAAATAAAATAAATTACACCTATCTTGTCAATATATTGAGCGTACCAAGTGTACGGACTCACATCCACTCGGTCATTGCATGTTCTTGTCTTGATGCTTTGATCGATAGAGTTCATTCGATTGCATTCGTGTCTTTTCATCTATCACATGTGCATTTCATAGTCCCTGCGACTTATAATAATCATATTATAAATCTTTGACATAAAACTTAAATTCTTTCATTCACATAAATATCATTCAACGATCACATTAATTTTTACTTTCCGTATAGTCATAAGTATTCCCTTGCTCCGTGCAATCTGGAGACTTAAGTCTACAATATATTCTTTATACATTTTTGTAACTTTAACTTTTCTCAAACATTAAAACTTTAACTCGTTTCATATTTCTTATCACATCGTTCTTAACATCATTCAACTAAGTTAAAACTTGTTTATCACATTAGCGTAACTTCATCATTAGTCGCCATCACTTAAGGGTACACTCATTCTACTTTTGACAACTAATTTACATGAAAGTTTCAATTCATTTTCAATGAGGCATATATGATAGCTATTACGAGTCATAAGTCTCACGGTATTATCATGATATACCTCATGTAAAGTCAAAGATCTATTTCGTACAAATGGCCTGTCCCACATAACGTGTTACGCTTCATTATTATTAATTTTCTTAGTCTCGCGCTAAGTCTTACACCTATTTATACGTTTGTTCATCCTAAACTTTGCAACTTACATCATCCTATATAAAACTCGTGGTCATGGAAACCCATGAGCACTCTTAGCATTAGCATAATCATAAACATAACCATAATCGTTCAACCCGCAGGTTGCTTTCTTGTATCGGATACGGTCATAACATACCATAGACACAACTTACTATGAATGACCTAGGATTATGCCTAAACTAAACATACATCCATAGACATAAGGTCTAAGCTCATCAAAATTAACATGAACATAATTCCAAGCTTATCATCATGTAACAACCCGACTTTTTCCGTTAACTTTCCGTTAAATATTTAACGACCGTTAGTCACATTCTATTGAATTTATACGCTAGAACTTTTTATTTTAAGTATAGTATTTTAATATGTGCTACATATTAAATGATTTCATATTTTGATTTATAAGTATACGAGAAACTTAGAAAACGCAAGAAAAACGTACGGTTAGAGAAAATCGGGAAAACGTCTTTTGAGACAACGAAAAACACGGATAATGTTCTAATAATTATTTTATTTTATAACTATTAACTTTAGAGTATATTTAATTTATTAGAATTAACATAAATTAACAACTTGAGAATATTGGCCAACGCTCGAGTAACATCTCAACCTTACGGGTTCGGTTATCGACACTAGGCAACGAAACAAACGATAATATAATTTTAATAATTATATTATATAATTATTATGTTTTTAAAGTACCCTTTTATTTATTAGAAAAACTATAAATTAAAAGCGCGAAGAATTCGCTAAAACGCTCGGTTAACGTTGCAGTTTTCGGTTTCAGTTAAAGACACTTAATGGATTACACTATATAAGCATTAGATAGACAAAATATGCCCAAAGACTTCCCCCATGGTCCGTTTGGTCAAATTTTACCCATATATGGGCATCCATTGTTTAATTTTTGGCCCACTTGTTAATTAACACTTAAATTTGTAACCTAGCCCACTAATACACAAAAAAAAAAAAAAAAAAGGACCACACATACTACTCCCTCCCTCATGACATCTCTACAGCCCCATCTTCATCAAACAATTCACCATCTTCTTTGATCAAGAACACCTCAACCAATTGCTTGATCGTTCAATTAATAACGTATTCGCGATCCTCTCTTCAAGCTCTACCCATCCATACCGCTAATTTCTCGATCTAGGGTATAAACCTCTTAACCCTAACTTGTTTATTCATGTTTAGATCTGTAATTATGTATGTATGTATATTATATAGTGGTCTAGTGCTCATGTGATTTGATTTATACTCTTAAATTGTTAAAAACCCATAACGATATGCTGATTGAAAATTAAACTGAGATTTTCGACATGTTTATGACCTGGTCTGGGGAAACAGGGTTCACGGTTGGAATCCTATCGAAAATTTACTCAAGTTAGACTCTTGATTCACTTGATTTAGATTTTTCTTTGATTTTATATGAATTTTTAAAGTTTTGAATAAATGCTGGAAAAAAATCAGGATGAGTTAGGTCCACTTTTTCGGTTTTTGCGATTAATCGACATATAATTAGAAGCTCACCTTTTGATTGAAAATACTAGACTCAATTACGAAACTAATGGCACTAGTCTCATGTCAAACGGAGTTACGATGATTTTTATAAAAATTCCAGAATTTGACTGCATTGTTTAAACAAAATATTATGTGCAGTTGACTTTGTTTGACCAAATGGGTTTAACCGGTCAAAATGGGTAACGGTCAGTGTAGACAAGTCCCATACGTTGATTTAAGTAAGTTTGAAGGTTGTAGTGTTTTAAAAATAAGTTTTGGCATGTTTCGGTCAAAATGAGTGTTTATGACCCATTTGGGTCATACGCGCTTACTTTGACCTATATGCGAAATTTTGAGAATCAATAGTATGTAACACGTTTAAAATATCATTTTAAACTTGTGACATGATTTTTACATGCTCAAGTGATATGGTTTGAAATTTGAGTTGTCAATAGAAAATTTTTATTATTTTAGTGAAAGTGTCAAAAATGACTCTCGGGTCTACTTTGAGGTCTCGTAAGTTGAAATTGGTTAAGGTTGGATAAAAACTATTATTTGGTATTGAAAGTATTTACAACAAGATTTAAGGGGATATATTATGTGTATGATTTAGTTGAGTCTAAACAGGTTTAAAACAAGCTTGAAAATGGGCGATCGTTGCTGATTTTGAACTCTCTAACAGCAATTTATCAGCATTTTATGTTTGAAGAGGCTGTTTTCGCAAGGCCATCACTTTAAATCCGTAACTTCATTTTTGTCAAATAAACTAGCTATAGAAAGGTGGGATGATATACTTTCCAATGGTCATGACCAAATGTACTATTTTGAAATTGGTGAGACGGGAAATCAGTTGCAAAATACCTAAAAATACATATATGTAAATAATGTTATTTTTTTTTCTATGTAAAAATGGACAACTTAAGTTTGACCTATGTTTGATTATTTGACCAACTTGAGTAATATTATGAGATTGTTGACTTGTGTTGACCATGTTGACTTGCGTTTGACTTACATTTGGCTTACTTTGACTTGCGTTGACTTTCTTTTTTTAAAATGTAGAAAACTTTAATGATATTAAACAAGTCTAAGGCTTTAAACTAAACATTAAATAAAGAAGATAACTTTGACAAGTTTTGAGGGGTCAAAGTTGACCGATTTACTATATAAGAAAAACAAACTTATGCCACGATTTCTAAAGTGAAAACTTTTCAAATTACATTTCATATAAAGATGAAATGGGTTAACTATTGGTCAAACTTGAGCACTTAGGACTATATTGCATGACATGGTATGACTTAGAATATGTGAACATAATTATTGACCAAACGTATATCTAGGTTGAGTATACGAGTCAAGGACTACAACTTGTTTATCTATTGTGCTATGTGTAGCTGCGCTAAATGTGAGTCTACAGTCTCGCTTTTTACATGTTTTCAGGAATGAGAATACACGCTGTTATACTTACATTTTCAAATGCTTTTATGTTGACACGAGTACTTATTATACATATTGAGTTTGTTCACAAAGCCCCTAGCTTAAATACTTTTATTACCTTCGGGTAAGCACAATTTAGATGGACGGATCCGTTAGGTTAGACAAACCTCGCCCAAACAATATTAACCGTGGCGCATTTACTTTGAACATTAGTTTAACGCCCTTAAACGATATTTTTTTTTTAAAATGGTAACTGCCCAGACCAAGTGATATGCCGCGGCACGGCAATCCTTGGTCGCGGAGCTGTAAATCAAATGATTTCAGACTATTTTTATAGCCCTCCTGATATTCAAATACGTTATGTGCCGCGGCTCGGCAAATGAGGTCGCGGCGCGGCCTTACACTGACGCTGGTTCTGATCTGCAACTTGTTAGAAAAACCTCATTTTCACCATTTAATTATCACAAAACATATTTTAACAACATAATACATAAACAAACTAAATTAAAACAGTTTCTTACATCGTCAAATATTACGAAAATCCTTTAATCCTAAACAACATGTCTACACAACTTAAACACAACATTTGGTCCCAATTCTCAAAAGAAACATAGTTTATGAGTACAAAAGACTTAGCGTTGATAAGCGGTATCATTAGAGCTAGATTCAAAATAGGGACTTGCATTACCACTTACTAGATGACCAATGCTCTGCTATCCTTACATGGGCTCCTTACCTTCACGATGACCTTTCGTTCCTATAAAAACATAGAACAACATGGGGTAAGCTTTCATGCTTAGTGAGTTATAGGCGAATAAAATAACATATATCATTGAGCATAATAATTGCATCACTTAGTTTTTACAACCCAAATGGTTGCTTACTTACTTTCGGATCCGACTCCTTTCCTTACCATAGACATAACTTACTAAGGTCAATCCTAGTAATTATGTCTAAGCTAAACATAACCATAGGCATACACATATGCCTAAGCTACCTTAATCACATTGCATACATATTTACACAGACACCCTAGATGTCTAAGCTAAGTCATGTCATAGACAAGATCATTAAGCAAGTTTAATGACCTTGCCTAAGCTAATCATCAACCATATATACAATTACTAGGCTATCTAAGCTATCCATCTAGTGCACTTAGTCATTGTCCTCTTGCACGGATGCAATCCGGAAACACTAAGTCACTCTTGACCCACCCAATTTACCCCCTATAAACTCACCTTGATTAAGCGAGATTCCTTGATCACTTGGAGCTCCTTTGCCTTGATTAACACCTATACATAAGCTAGTCTTGTCATTAACATAATTCAACGAAATTACATCTTTCAAAAACTTAGAACACTTTCATATACCTACACATTTGACTAAATCCTCTTTTTACCCCATTAATCACATGAACACTTACATACATGACATTTTAACTCATCTTTTCCCTTATTCTATTAAAACAAACATTAACATTCAAACATCAATTCCCTAATTACATAATTTCTCTAGTTTATCTCTTACAAACATGACTTGTAATTCTTTCAAGCATTTCATCAAGCATCAAATGTGCATAAACCCATTTGAACTACTAACATCCTTAAAATCATCATACATCCAAATATCATTACTTACAACTACATCAACAATTTACACATAAACTTTCTTCTTTACAAATTAACTAAATTTCATAAACATCTTCATTGAGGCATTTCATCAAACACCTAGAGTGCATGACTTGATTCTAGACTATAAACATCACCAAATTCACAATATTCATATCATACACTCAATTAGCAAGTTCATTCATGAACTTACATCCAACATCAATAAAAATTCATTTTTACTCATACAAATGTGTATACTTACAACATACAACAACTTATAAGCTTGAGATTCATCTAAAACACCCAATTATAGTGATACTTAGACAAAGAAGTTCATACCTTATCTTTAGGGATTTAAGAACCCTAATTATGCACAATGGAGAAGAAATGGAAGATTTACAACTTGCTATAGCGATTAGGGCACACTAGATTACATGAATTTACACTTACATGTACAAAATCCTTCCAATTGAAGGTTTCTCCTTCTCTTCTTGTTTGGGTCAACACACACACACAAGCACACTCTGAATTTTATTTTCTTGCAACTGATAGAGATTTCCAGCATTTTAACTCTTTTATTTATTTAACTTTGCAATAATTGCATTTTCTACCCTCTCCACCAAAACCATAATGTGAGAGGTCCTTAGGCTAACTTTGCATCTCTAGTCCCTTACCAACTTAACTAACAAACTTTAAATATTAACCACTTATTTTATACAAATTAATACCGACAATGAATATAAATTTTAAATTTCATAAAATACTACCTTAATTATTTGGGATGTTACAACTCTCTCCCCCCCCGGTTGGATTGTTCGCGTCCTCACGAACCACTCTTGGTGCAACGATGGATAATACTTCATAAGCCATTCCTTGGGTTCCCATGTACATTTGGAACCCTTTCTAAATTTCCATAACACTTTCAATAATGTCACCGACTTATTTCTTAATTGCTTAACCTTTTGATCCAAAATCTTTATTGGCTTTTCAGCATATCTTAACTTATCATCGACCTCAATCTCATTTAATGGAACATAAGTTGATTCATTTCCCAAACACTTTCTTAATTGTGACACGTGAAACATGTCATATATGTTACTCAATTCATCAGGCAAGGCCAAACGGTAAGCTACCTTCCCGACTTTCACGACTATGTCAAACGGTCCCACAAATCTTGGACCCAATTTTCCCTTCTTTCTAAACTGAATTATACCCTTCCACGGGGAAACTTTAAGCATTACCGTATCACCCACTTGAAATTCTATCGGCTTCCTTCTCTTATCCGTATATGACTTTCGTCGATCTTGTGCCGCTTTCATTCTTTCACAAATTTGATCAATCATTTCGGTTGTTTGTTTTACTACTTCCATGCTTCCTAATTCTCTTTGACCCACTTCATCCCAACATATTGGGGTCCTACATCTTCTACCATACAACATCTCATAAGGCGCAATTTCGATGGTAGAATGATAACTATTGTGGTACGAAAATTCAACTAGAGGTAGGTGAGTATCCCAACTACCACCAAAATCAATGACACACGCCCTCAACATATCCTCGAGAGTTTAGATAGTTCGCTCACTTTGACCATCCGTTTGTGGGTGAAACGCGGTACTCACATGCAACTTGGTGCCCATCTCTTCTTGAAACTTCCTCCAATATCGAGAGGTAAATTGTGACGACCCGAAAATTTTTGATTAAATTTAAACTTAAATTGTTATATGATTTTGATACGATAAGCAAAGTCTATTAAACTAAGTCTCAAAAATTTTGAACTGTTTGCATACATTCATTTAACCTCGACAAAATTCCGACGATTCACGAATCATTATATAAATGAATGTGATTATATATGTGTATATATATATGTATATGATCTCTGAAAAGGATTACTGACTATATTATATTAAATTAAAATGTATAAATATTAATATACAAGATATTTTATTTTGTGATATATACGTAGCAATATATAATGTTAATACATTAAATTTAAGTATGAATTAAAATATAGTTGTCTTATTAACACTAATATCATCATATTTATATTATTATCAATATTAGTATTATTGATATAATTATTATAAATATAGATATTAAAAACTCTAATAAAAGTTATGATAATAAAAATAATAATTTTAGATATAAATATTATTGGAAGAATAATTAAAACTATAATTTACATTTAAAATAAATTATTTATCATTAGTAAGACTTATCATATTATGTTTTCATTATCATTAGAAAATAATACATTTTTTTCATTTTTATCATTAATAACATTATTATTATTTTTATGATTTTTAGTTTATCTTAAGTTTTATATATATATATATATATATATATATATATATATATATATCAGTATTTTTTTATTTTATTATTTTTAGTATTTTTAACAATAATATTATTGTTAATATAATTTTATTTAGTGGTATTATTATTAAATGCAAAAACAATAACAAATAATAGATTTTATTTTATCTGCTTAACTCTTTCTCTTATTTTACTGATTATAATGGATTCTTTACATAACATAACATAACAGTATCATAAGTACAAATCAGTTGAATTTAACAACCTGATTAATATTTTTTTTTGTCTGATTGAAATATTCCTCCAAAAATTGTTACTAGTCCAAATCAAATGGCAATGCAGACAAAATTATCAAATCATCTTTATTTAACTTCAATTATACGACATCTATCATTTTATAAAGCTATGACATCTGCAAATTGAAAATTAGAACAAACAAATTCAGAAAATAACCCATTTACTCTCTGTTCTTGATAATTTTACCAAAATTTCGATTTCGAATCTTATTTTAAAATCCCTCAATGCAGTTTTGTTATAAATATTCTAGTAAAGTTATCTGTAAAGTTTCATGTATCAATTTCTCATTTTGAGCTATAATTTTGGAGTCAAACTTTAAAATTGAAAAGTCAACTGATTTGTTTATCAAGAAATTCGAGTTTGTTTTAATGTTTCAAATCAAATTGATGATTTATAAAGTTTATAGGATTGATTTAAAACCTATTTCATGAAGAAATCGTGGTTTAAAACGATCTTAATTTCATAATCAAAAATTTGAGTTCATGTTCTTGAACTCAAAATTTAAAAAGCTCGAATTTGAAAAAAATTTCAAAATGTATTAATGCAGGCTTGTTAGGAATCCTTTACTTAAACTTTCTGCAAAATTGCAAGTTCCAATTCCTCAAAACGAATTCGAATTTTGAAGTCAAAGTTTAATTTCAAAAAGTCAACTATTTCTTCTTCCTTCAAATTCATGAATTATATGTTGTTTTCAGTTCAATGGATAGTTCCTGAGTGTTATAATGATGATTTGGAAAATATTTCATGAAGAGGTCGTAATCTAAAAAGCTCTAAAAATCAACATCAATAAAATATTTTTTTTTTACTTGTTCGTCGAACAGCAGCTGTAGCCTGTATTTTTTTTTAATTTTTTTTTTACTTTAAGAACATATTATTTTTAGTTTAGTTCCAAGCTTGTTTTAAAATCCTAAAACTAATTAATTCTTTGGTACTTAGTCTGAACCTTTGTTTGATCCTAAACTTGGATGATGAAGAGGAAAATAAACAGATACAATTATGGGATTAAATATAAAAGGATGGAGTATTGTTTCAGAAAAAATGGAATGGCTCGATGGTTAGGTGTGATTTGGGTTAAGCGGGAGGTCATGGGTTCGAGCCCTGCTCGGAACATTTTTTTTTATGAAAGGCTTTTTGAAGGTAGTTTTCCATTACAAAAATTATTATTATTATTATTATTATTATTATTATTATTATTATTATTATTATTATTATTATTATTATTATTATTATTATTATTATTATTATTATTATTATTATTATTATTATTATTATTATTATTATTTTCCTTATTATTGTTATTGTTATTGTTGGTACTAATTATTATTGTTATAATTGTTATTATTACTAATGTTATTATAATTACTTAATATTATTATTATTATTAAGTATTAGGATTATTATTATTATTATTATTATTATTATTTATGTTATAAAATAATAAAAGTTATTATTACTCTCACTAATATTAGTATAAATATCATTTTCGTAATTATTAGTTTTACTATTATTATTATTAACATATGTATCAATTTTAACAACATCGTTATTTATATTAGTATTATCAATATTAAGAAAGTTATTATTATTAGTAAATCATTATTATCAAAACTATCATTTTCGTTACAAATAATAATTTTGTACCTAAAATATACTTAATACATACATTATAATCATATAAATAGTTTATATATCACTTACTAATTATAATAACATTATTTATATAAATAATTATATATAACGAATTAAGAATATTTTCATATAATACTAACCATATATATATATATATATATATATATATATATATATATATATATATATATATATATATATATATATATATATATATATAGATATATATTAATATAACGAAATATATAAATACTAAACATTTAAAATATATACACAAACTAAATAAGTATAATATATAATTCAAGTTATAATATATAAACGTGTTCGAATACGATTATACATTTTAATATATATACAAATGATATAGGTTCGTGAATCCGAGGCCAACCCTGCATTGTTCAGTTTGTCTAATGTTGTCATATGTATTTTTACTACAAAATATATTAGGTGAGTTTCATTGATCCCCTTTTACTCTTTACATTTTTGGGGCTGAGAATACATGCAAATGCTTTAGTAACCGTTTTACAATAATTATATGCGGGAGTTTCATTTGCCTTTTTACCCTTTATATTCTTGGGCTGAGAATACATGCGCAATTTTTATAAATGTTTTATGATATAGACACAAGTAATTGAAACTACATTATATGGTTGAATTATCGAAATCGAATATGCCCTTTTTATTTAGTCTGGTAATCTAAGAATTAAGGAACAGACACCCTAATTGACGCGAATCCTAAAGATAGATCTATCGGGCCCAACAAGCCCCATCCAAAGTACCGGATGCTTTAGTACTTCGAAATTTATATCATGTCCAAAGGAGGATATTTTTGTGAATGTCGGTTACCAGGTGTTCAATCCATATGAATGATATTTTTGTCTCTATGCATGGGACGTATGTTTATAAGAAATGGAAATATGAAAATCTTGTGGTCTATTAAAATGATGGAAATGATTATTTATGTTAAACTAATGAACTCACCAACCTTTTGGTTGACACTTTAAAGCATGTTTATTCTCAGGTACGAAAGAAATCTTCCGTTGTGCATTTGCTCATCTTAGTAATATTTCTTGGAGTCATTCTTGACATATTTTAAAAGACGTTGCATTCGAGTCGTTGAGTTCATCAAGATTATTATTAAGTCAATTATAGTTAGATATATTATGAAATGGTATGCATGCCGTCAACTTTCGATGTAATGAAAGATTGTATTTTCAAAAACGAATGAAATGTTTGTAACATGTATCATATAGAGGTCAAGTACCTCGTGATGTAATTAACTCTTGTGAATCATTTATAATCGATATGGACTTCGTCCGGATGTATTAGGACGGGTCTTCACATAAATTAGGTGTCACGGTCTGAAACAATGGAAACCGGCACTCCATGCCTTGCAACAACCTCCTTCATATATAGTTTAGACATTGCTTACAACGATGAAGCTTCTCTTATCGCCAAAAATAACGCACTCTTAGTCAATCTATCAATAATAACCCAAATGCGTCATGTTGTCGAGGGGTCTTAGGCAACTTAGTCACTAAATCCATCATGATGTGCTCCCATTTCCATACCGGTACTTTTAATGGTTGAAGTTTACCATACGGCATTTGATGATCGACTTTCACTTAGAGGCAAGTAAGACACTTATGAACATACTTTACTATATCTCTCTTCATTCCTGGACACCAATAGTCTTTCCTGTGACAACCCGGAAATTTCTAACCAAATTTAAACTTTAATCTTTATATGTTTCCGACACGATAAGCAATATTTGTTAAGTTAAATTTCAAGAATTTTAAACTATGTTCATACATTCATTCAACCTCGACCAAGTTCCAACGATTCACGAACCATTAAACGAATATGATTATATATATGTGTATATATATTATAACTTGAAACATAAACAGAATATTAGATTAAATACTTTATATGATTGTATCTGTTTCAAAATGTTTATCAATGGAATTAGAAGATAAGATCAAATGATTGAATTATCAGATATATTGAATTGTGATTACAAGTCTCTGTTGAAAGGTCTACGTTGATTTGAGAAATCTTTCCATTTTAACAATATTCGAAAAATAGTAAAGTGATTTATAAATAAGAAAAAATTGTCAATCATTGAGAACTAGACAAAGGATAGTGGAAGATTGAATCTCATAAAGACTCGATTGATCTATTTAGTTTCAAACGTACAAAAATGTTTTCAGTTTAAAAAGAACTTTATTATTAAAATGTATATAACTTTTATAAATATCTAGAACCACTTTTGACAACTCATTACTTAACTAGTATGATAAAGATAACGATATTTATATTTTATTTTATTAAATATATATAACGATTTAAATTAATATTATATATATTTATACGCGTATTATACGTACATAGTTTTATACTTTTACTATACTTAAAATTTACCTTTACTTTATTTTTACTTTACTTTAACTTTAATAATTTACTTTAATAATTCATACTTTAATAATTCATTTTAATAATTCATACTTTAATAATTCACTTTAATAATTCATACTTTAATAATTCACTTTAATAATTCATACTTTAATAATTCACTTTAATAATTCATACTTTAATAATTCACTTTAATAATTCAAGAATCTATTATAAATAGAATTCAATAGGTTTCATTATTTCATAGAAACTTGAAAATATTTTTCTCTAAACTCTCTCAATCGATTTACATATATATATTTACTCCGTATTATTTCAAGATATTATTAGTATACATAAAATATTACGACGGAGTGCTGTCCGAGTGATTTCGAAATTGTTTTTCGAGTGGGATAGGATTAAGGAAATTATGGGTTATAGCTATGGAGGTGATTGAGTATGGTTCATGGGTATGCTCGTGAGGTCAATATAGTGTTTATCATTTCCGTTGCGTCTATGTACCTTTCCTGCAATATTGAATCTCAATATTGATACGTGAGTACTCATAATTTAACTTTTACATACTAATAGTGTATCCCTGACTAGTGCTCGAGTATTTAGGATTATGCATGCTTGTACTTTTGATATTGCCCTTAGACAGGTTAGGTTGAATCTTGAATTAGTTACACTTGCGGTTGAGATAAGGTATAAGATATGCATGTCCTTGGAAAGCTAGCGAAAAATTAAGAACTTTTCCTTTAGATATCGAATAGTTTCGATGAACGGATTAGAAGTTATAATCAATTGAATTTTCGATATTTTTATTAAAAATGATTATTATTATCGTCGTTTTTATCGTTGTTCTAGTTTTATCTTATTATTATCATTATTATTATCTTTATCAATAAAAGGGATTTATCATTAAAAATTGTTATTTTTTTTATTATTACTATCGTTATTATCGTTAAAGTTATAATTATTATTATTATTATTATTATTATTATTATTATTATTATTATTGGCATTATTGTTATTATTATCATTATTAATATATATATCATTATTTAAAAATGGTTATTATTATTGTTATTATTATTATTACTATATTATCATTAAGATAATTATTAGTATTATCGTTAATAATCTTATAGTAACTATCATTATTAATATTAGTGTAATTAAAATAAATATTTGTAACATCTAATTATTTTGATTACTATTATTATCATTATTATGAACACGATATAAAAGAGGATTAAAAGCTATTAAACGAAACGATTAGGAAATAATGGGTAAGAGTATCATGATGAAATTAAAATATTATAATATATTGATTTAGATAAAATTATCGTTCTTATTATTTTTATCATTACTATTATTATTAAAAGTATCGTTAGTATTAAAACTATCATTTTAACAAAAATTATCATTTTAATATAAATGTCATTGTTACTATAAAATATCATTATTATTATTATTATTTTAAATAGAATTATTATTTTAAAGATAATATTAAAAATTATTGTAAATATTAAAGTTATCATAATTAGAATTATCGTATTATCATAATGTCATCTTAGTAATTATAAATATTGATATTTTTATAATAATAATTATTATTACAAAATAATACAACTTTTACTTACTAACATTATAGATATTATTTTATCAAATAAATATGTGATACAAACGTATTTTACTACGTGTAATAACTTACTTTAATAATACCTATCATATTATCTTTATGATATTAAATGAACCCTATAAATTTTATCACTTAATATATATAAAAGTATATTTTATTATATAAATTTAATATAAAATTTTATTTATTAATAAATAAATTATATTATTTACTCTAATAAATCTTTTAAAAATATTTAAAAATATAAAATGACGATATTTAAACTATATATTAATCATGTATAGATTTTTGGAAATTATTTTCAGTCAGATTTACTTTTGTTGACTTTTGGATATTAGTCTCGAGCATTAGGATTGTGGTACACTATGACTTGACCTAATTTGTTAGACAAATATTGACCAACACATAAATATATATAATTAATTTAGGTTCGTGAATCCGAGGCCAACCTTGCACTTGTTCAATGACGTTATATGTATTTTTACTACGAAATACAGTATGGTGATTTCATTTGCCTTTTTACCCTTTATATTTTTGGAACTGAGAATACATGCGCTTTTATAAATGTTTGACGAAATAGACACAGGTAATGGAAACTACATTCTATGGTTGAATTATCGAAATCGAATATGCCCCTTTTTATTAAAGTCTGGTAATCTAAGAATTAGGGAACAGACACCCTAATTGACGCGAATCCTAAAAATAGATCTATTGGGCCTAACAAACCCCATCCAAAGTACCGGATGCTTTAGTACTTCGAAATTTATATCATGTCCGAAGGAGGATCCCGGAATGATAGGGGATATTCTTATATGTATCTAGTTAATGTCGGTTACCAGGTGTTCACCATATGAATGATTATTTTTGTCTCTATGCATGGGACGTATATTTATGAGAACTGGAAATAAAATTCTTGTGGTCTATTAAAATGATGGAAATAAATGATTATGATAAACTAATGAACTCACCAACCTTTTGGTTGACACTTTAAAGCATGTTTATTCTCAGGTGTTAAAGAAATCTTCCGCTGTGCATTTGCTCATTTTAAAGATATTACTTGGAATCTTTCATAGCATATTTCAAAGAACGTTGCGTTCGAGTCATCGAGTTCATCAAAGATTATTATTAAATCAATTTATAGTTGGATAGTGGATATTATGAAATGGTATGCATGCCTGTCAATTTTCGATGTAAAGAAAGATTGTCTTTTAAAAACGAATGCAATGTTTGTAAAATGTATCATGTAGAGGTCAAATACCTCGCAATGTAATCAACTATTGTGAATCGTTTATAATGTATATGAACGGGTCCTTTCATTTCCTTAGGTCTATATACATTTTCATAGCGCCGGGGTGAATCGAATATTTAGATTTGTGAGCTAAGTCAAGGAGCTCATTTCTAACACCACTTTGTAAAGGTACCCAAATTCTTCCATATCTAAGCTTTAGACCACGGGAATCTACCATGAAATCATTAACTTGCCCTTTGATCCTTTCCTTCCTCATGTTTTCAGGGGTTAACGCTTCATCTTGTGCTACTCGGATACTATCGAATATTTGTGGTGATATTACCATGACCAAACTCGTTACCTTAATCGGACTCCCTACTAAGAGCATCCGCCACCACATTAGCCTTCCTGGGGTGATACAAAATTTCACAATCATAATCTTTCACCAAGTCGAGCCCTCTTCTTTGCCTATCATTCAAATCTCTTTGATCGAACAAGTACTTTAAGTTCTTATGATCGGTATAAATAGAGAACTTTACACCATATAGATAATGACGCCATATTTTCAGAGCAAAAACCACGGCCGTTAATTCTAAATTATGGGTGGGATAACGTTTTTCAGGCGTTTTCAATTGACGAGAAGCATAAGCTATGACCTTCCCATTTTGCATTAGCACACACCCCAAGCCTTTCTTAGAAGCATCGCAATAAACCGTCATATTCTCATTCCCTTCCGGTAAAACTAGTATAGGAGCTTGAACAAGTTTCTCCTTAAGGAGTTGAAATGCTTGTTCTTGTTTTTCTTCCCATTTTCGTTGCACGTTCTTACGAGTTAACTTAGTGAGTGGGGTGGCTATTCTTGAAAAATCTTGTATAAACCGTCGATAATACCCCGCTAAGCCTAGAAAACTCCTAACTTCGGTAGGATTCATAGGCGGTTCCCATCTCATTATCGCTTCAATCTTCGTCGGATCAACACAAATACCCTTCTTATTAATGACATGTCCTAAAAATTGAACTTCACGAAGCCAAAATTCGCACTTAGAGAACTTTGCAAACAACTTTTCTCTCCTTAAAGTTTCTAACACTTGTTTTTAATGCACCGCATGCTCCTCTTCCTTTTAGAATACACTAAAATATCGTCGATGAATACTATCACAAACCTATCGAGCATTGGTCGACAAACCGTATTCATCAAATCCATAAACGTGGCCGGAGCATTAGTTAACCCAAAAGATATGACCACGAATTCATAATGACCATACCTCGTGTGAAAAGTCGTTTTAGGGATATCCTCTTCCTTCACCTTTAATTGATGATAACCTGACCTTAGATCTATCTTTGAAAAGAAACATGCACCTTGTAATTGATTAAACAAGTCATCTATCCTCGGCAATGGATATTTATTCTTAATAGTGACCTTATTCAATTCACGATAATCGATACACATTCTCATTGTTTCATCCTTCTTTTTCACAAACAAAACCGGAGCTCCCCAAGGTGAGCTACTAGGATTTATAGAACCTTTATCTATCAAATCTTGTAGTTGAATCATCATTTCCCTTATTTCTGACGGAGCTAATCGATAAGGTGCTTTGGCAATTGGAGTGGCTCCGGGAATCAACTCTATTCTAAATCTACTTCTCGATCGGGAGGAACACCGGACAATTCATCCGGAAACACATCCAAAAAATCATTAACTATCGGTACATCACTTATTCCAACAACCTTCTTCGAATCATCTATCACATGTGCCAAAAACGCGCAACACCCATTGGACAAAAATCGTTTAGCTCTAGCATACGTGCATATAGGAATAGCACGTCTAGCCCGTTCCCCATAAATCCAAATAACCTTCCCACTAGGTGCTTGAACTAATACAATCTTCTTTTGACATAATATTATTCCTTCATTGTCATCTAGCCAATCCATACCTACAATTACCTGAAACTCTCCCATATGCATGGGTATCAAATCTATAACAAACTTCTCATCATCCAAAATAATTTCACATCCCTTAATTACACTATGTACCATAACGGTTTTATTGTCCGCTATCTCAACCTCTAAAGGATGCTCTAACATACTTGGGGTCATATCAAAATGTTTACAAAAAGAATAAGAAACAAAGGACCGCGTAACACCGGAATCAAACAAAACATGCGCAGGTAAAGAGTTTACAACAAAGGTACCTGACACCACATTTTAGGATTCCTTCGCTTCTAGAGTGGTAATCTGATGAGCTCGGGCTCTTGGTCGGCTATCAATTGTCTTTGGTTCTATTTTAACCTCCTTCTTAACACCACCACTTGCCAAATCTTTCTTATACTCAGGACATTCGACTTGAAAATGACCCTTTTCAAAACAATAATAACACTGTTTTCCCTTCTTAGGACATTCGGCGGCTCTATGACCTGGTTTTCCACATGAATAACAATCGGTAGTACCCGCTTTTCACTCACTCGTATGATTTTTACCACACCTATTGCACATCTTCACTTTTTTCCACCACTTTTCCCGGCATGAATCCCTATTTTGATTTGTACGGGGATTCAGAATTGAACTTACCTTTCTTCGGGCTCATACTTTGCATTGGCTTTGAATCTTGATCCAACTTTTGTTTAAATGCGGCTTTCTTTCTAAGTTCGTGTTCCCTAACAGGAGCCCTATTCATCATCTCAGCTAACGTCTTATACGTACTCTTATCAATAAACTCACTTATTTTGGGGTTTAACTTCTCATGATAGTGATCCATCATCAACTTAGGACTTGAGACAAAGTCCAGGAAAAAACGAGACTTATCATTAAACTCGGCATTAAACTCGGCATTAAATTCGGTCACTGATTTGCTCCTATGCTCGATATTCATGAGTTCGGACTTTAACCTACTTACTTCGGCTGGTGGAGCAAATTGATCCATAAACATCTCACGAAACTTTTCCGATGGGAAACTTGTTGCCACATCCCACCCATGTAGTGACCCGAACTTTTCCATAATTATATATATTAAATGAAATTGATATTTACATGATTAAATATTTCTAACATGTTAAGCAATCAAACTTGTTAAGACTTGATTAATTAAAATGAGTTTCATGTAGACAATTGACCACCCGAGTTGACAGGCGATTCATGAACGTTAAAACTTGTAAAAACTATATGATGATATATATATATATATATATATATATATATATATATATATATATATATATATATATATATATATATATATATATATATATATATATATATATATATAGTTAACATGATATTATGATAAGTAAGTATCTCACTAGGTATATTAAAAATGAGTTATATACATAAAAATGAGATTACTAAGTTAAGAAACTCGAAATGATATATATAACGATTATCGTTATAACAACGCCTTACTAAATACATATGTATCATATTAAGGTATTGTTACACTATATTTAACATGATAAAATGATAATTATATATATCATTATGTATGTTAACAATGAACTACATATATAAAACAAGACTACTAACTTAAGAATTTTGAAACGAGGCATATATGTAACGATTATTGTTGTGACAACATTTTAAAGTATATATATCATATTAAGATATATTCATAGATCATAATATCATGATAATGTAATAATTTAACATCTCCTTAGATATAATAAACAATGGGTTAACTACATTAAATGAGATCGTTAACTTAAAGGTTTCAAAACAACAATTACATGTAACGACTAACGATGACTTAACGACTCAGTTAAAATGTATATACATGTAGTATTTTAAGATGTATTCATACAATTTTGAAAGACTTCAAGACACATATCAAAGTACTTTTACTTATAAAAAATGTTTACGATTGCATTCTAATTCATTTTCATCAATAATTCTACTCGTATACACCCGTATTCGTACTCGTACAATACACAGCTTCTAAATGTATTTACTATTGGTATATACACTCCAATGATCAGCTCTTAACAGCCCTTGTGAGTCACGAAGACATGTGGAAACCATCATTTGACAACTAGCATGACTTATGAGCATGAAAACAAAAACTAGTAACCTTATATTGACTAAGCATTAGGAATTTTTTTCAAACAACACACACATCACATTTCTTTGATTTTCTAATCCAAATTCTCTCCATCTGAACTCTCTCTAAGCTTAAGAACATCTATACTTCAGTAATATTGATCATCTAGGTCAATCTAGCTTCAATTAAAATCAAGAAACATCATCATTCAAGAACACATCAAGAACACTTCACAAATACTTTCAAGCTTACTAGCTTACTTCCAATCTTGCAAATCCATTCCAAGTGATCATCCAATCTCAAGAAATATTTGTTATTTACAGTAGGTTATCTTTCTAAATAAAGGTAATACTCATATTCAAACTTTGATTCAATTTCTATAACTATAACAATCTTAATTCGGGTGATAATCTTACTTGAACTTATTTTCATGTCATGATTCTACTTCAAAAACTTTCAAGCCATCCAAGATCCTTTGAAGCTAGATCAATTTTTGTCACTTCCAGTAGGATTAGCTACTAAACTTGAGGTAGTAATTATGTTCATAACATCATTCGATTCATATATATAAAACTATCTTATTCAAAGATTTGAACTTGTAATCACTATAACATAGTTTAGTTAATTCTAAACTTGTTTGCAAACCAAGTTAATCCTTATAAATTAACTTTTAAAATCAACTAAACACATGTTTAATATCTATATGATATGCTAATTTAATGATTTAAAACCTGGAAACACGAAAAACACCGTAAAACCGGACATACACCGTCGTAGCGAAACCGGGGGCTGTTTTGGGTTAGAAAAATAAAAAATAACTTAATCTTTGAATTGGAAGTTTGTTCCTAGAAAAATAATATTTCATATGAACATGATACTATATCCAAAAATCATGGTTAAACACAAAGTTGAAGCATGTTTTTCAAAATGGTCATCAAGATGTCGTTCTTTCGACGGAAATGACTACCTCTTTAAAAAGTGACTTGTAACCTATATTTCTGACTATAAACTTATACTTTTTATGTTTAGTTTCAAAAATTTCAGTTCATTATGAAACCATAGCAACTTGAATCACTCAAAACGGATTTAAAACTAAGAAGTTATGGGTAAAACAAGATTGGATAATTTTGCTTGTTGTAGCTACGTGAAATTTGTAACAAATCTATACAAATCATAACTTAACTAACTTATATTGTATTATACATGTATTCTAACATATATTATGTAATCTTGGGATACCATAGACACGTATACAATGTTTTAACATATCATATCGACCCATCTATATATATTATTTGGGAACAACCATAGACACTCTATATGCAGTAATGCTCGAGTTAGCTATACAGGGTTGAGGTTGATTCCAAAATAATATATACTTTGAGTTGTGATCTAGCCTGAGACTTGTATACACTAGGTTGTTGATTGATTCGAGATAATATATATATTGATTTATTTCTGTACATCTAACTGTGGACAACTAGTTGTAGATTACTAACGTTGGACTGTTAACTTAACAAACTTAAATCGTTTAATAAAAAATGTTGTGAATATATGTGACGATCGCTCCAAATCCATATGGACGAACACGTCATTCATTGATTTCATTGCGAGGTATTTGACCTCTATATGATACGTTTTGTAAACATTGCATTCTTTTGAAAAGGCACACCATAAATGAATATTTAAATTAAAGGTTTTCGACATCTGATGATTTCTACATATAGACAATCACCGTATATAATAGTTTACAACATCATTTCTGTTGACAATGCAGTCAAAATAAGATACATGGTGATGATTTGGTAAATGCAACGTCTCCTTGAAAAATATGTCATGTAAGACTCCATGCACATAGCTTGTTTAACATCTAAGCAAACAGCGGAAGACTTCTAGGAAATCTGAGAATAAACATGCTAACAAGTGTCAACACAAAGGTTGGTGAGTTCATAGTTTTAATGTTGCTCATAATCTGTATATAAAGGTGAATCACAAGATTTCAGTTGTTTCATCCAGAAACGTTTATCAATAGATTCTACATAACAGAGCACCCTGGTAACTAAGCTTTAACGTTATAATGATAAATACCCCATTCGTTTTAATACACGCAAACCAACGTGTCCTAAACTCAAATAACACACGTCCGTTAAAAGGCTAGCGCTCTAGCTCGGACGGGGATGTCAAGCCCTATGGATCCATATACTGTTATTCGCGCCCACCAGTCCATATCCTATGTACTGGCAGCTACTAGTTACCAAAGCTAAGGGATTTTCGGTTCAAACTCAGTGTAGAATTAAGTATGTACTTGTATCCATTACGTTTTAAAATAAATTGCATGTATTCTCAGCCCAAAAATATAGATTGCAAAAGCAATTAAGAAGGGAGCAAATGAAACTCACGCATATAAATATTGTATATCGGTTAATAAAGCATTTGCATGTATTCTCAGCCCAAAAATGTAGAGAGTAAAAGGGATCTTATGAAACTCACGCATATAAATATTGTACATCGGTTAATAAAGCATTTGCATGTATTCTCAGCCCAAAAATGTAGAGAGTAAAAGGGATCTTATGAAACTCACGCATATAAATATTGTATATCGGTTAATAAAGCATTTGCATGTATTCTCAGCCCAAAAATGTAGAGAGTAAAAGGGATCTTATGAAACTCACTGTTTAATATTGATATACAATATTGTAGAAAAGCACGTAGACGCATCGTAGATGATAAACACGAGGTTTGATTCACAAAAATACCCTCGAACATTACCCATAATTTCCTTGGCAATAACCCATATTTTTCTTAGCTCTAGCTCGCTTGGAAACACGTTTTGAAAATTACTTGGACAGCACTCCGTCGTAATATTTTATGTACATTATTATTTTTGTATCGCAAAAATAATAACACTAATAATAAAAATAATAAGATTAATAATAATAATAATAATAATAATAATAATAATAATAATAATAATAATAATAATAATAATAATAATAATAATAATAATAAATAATATTACGGAGTATATCTATATTTGTGTATGTGTGTGATTATCTCGAGTCAAAAACTGCAATTTATAGCAATCATACCTGAAAAAGTACCCCATGCGATCGCATGGGGTTTAGCCTCCTTGGCCATGCGATCGCATGGCTGGAGGATCCAGCTCATAAACCTTTGTCTCGTTGTTTGTCGACGTATTATATATATTAATATAATACGTAAATCGAATATTAAATTTTAAAAAGTCGTATTTATTAAATACTTCAGGGGTATTCTATGTAACTTATAATTAATAATTTCTATCATGTCGTTTTCATGTGAATAGTAAATGAATTAATTTAAATTCAACTATTTAAGCTACACGTTGTACGTTGTGCTTTACAAATTGTACATTATTAATTTAACTTCGTTTCTTAAAAAAAAAAAATACAAAAATTATATCATAAAAATAAAATGACTTAATACGTAAAAATTTTAATTTGAAATAGCATCATTTAATAGTAAATTTTTAATCATTTCGTATATAAATATTATTCGCATGATTTCGTATATATCGAAAACTCTTATATTTATTAAAATATGTATATAATACATGTTATAACGTTCGTGAATCGTTGTACAAACATGATGGACAACCGTTATATATATAAAAAATCATTTTCATAAGTTTTAAAACTTGTCAAAATTCATTGCTTATCATGTCGGAAACATTAAATCATAAAAAGATTAAGTTTAAATTTGGTCAGAAATTTCCGGGTCATCACAGTACCTACCCGTTAAAGAAATTTCGTCCCGAAATTTGAGTGAGGTCGTCATGGCTAACAATAAAAATGTTTTAATGACGAATATGAGTTGATAATAATGTTTTATCTATGTTTGAATAATATGGATAAAATAATCCAATTACTCGAAGCGTATGAGAGAAGTTATCGTAATAGAATGAAATGGAGAATAGAGATTCGTCTTATCTCTTGACGTAGTAACGATTGATTTTCGGAATTTAAGGAATAGAAAATCTTCATAATCTAAATAAGATTTGATTATTCGGAATTTGCAGAAATTAGGATTTTCTTTGATTAAATGCGTAATCTGCCACAATTGCTATGTCTGATATTTCGCTATAAATTGACCTCTTCCGTTTCATTATTTTCACCACTCCTATATCTTCTTTCTCATTTCATACTTTCAAAAGATTGTGAAATGCTTCATCCAGTTCTGATTCTTGATATACTCCTAACTTTCATATCTGTCATTCTTCTTTTTCATCTACCGCCAGAGGAAGTTATTTTCTTCTACCATTACCTTGGGGTTATAGTGTTTTTCATTCTCCCGTGTCTTTATATTGCTATACGCATTGATATACACGGTTTGTAATTTCGGGATTGTTATCGGGCTTTATATTCTCCATTATATTTCGGAGCTTCATGCTTTCGTTTTCTCTTCCCGACCTTAAGTTAAGCGAATAATGGTCCAGAATTCGTAGCTATTCATTTCGGAATGAACATAGTTAATGTTCTAAGAAAGAAATTGTAATGGCACGATATTGATTTGTCAAATTATCAGAATATCTGGAAAAGACCGAATCATCAAGAAAAATATTTTCTTGATCTGTTTAGAGGTTAAATAGAATGAAAGAGTTATGTAACATGGTTCATGATGAGGGTATGATCTGAGAACCTTTATCACGTTCCATTAGAAACTCAGCATGACTTACTGTAATATAATCACGTTGATCAAGTGTCATTATATTATACTAACTCATGCTTCAGCTCCCAACACCACTTTCAAAATATTCATATTTTAAACTTGAAAGTTTCAGAATTTAGAAGCTAAAATAGTTTCTTTTATGATATAACACAGATATCGCAAGGAGAAAATTGATTTTCGATACGAATGATTATGAAATTATCTCCAGAAATATGGAGGATATTTATAATGAAAGATTCGATGATATCTTAGAATTTCTAATATCAGAGGATGATGAAGAATATTGTCCGCAAGGGTTTAGATTCGGAAGCAAGGTATTCGTTAATGGCTTCAGCAGATACTGAATCATTTGGATTCTTTGAAGGTAGATTTAGTCTTCGTGATTTGTCCACAGCCTCCTTCATGGTCTGCTCAATCCGTTTTTCAGTTCCAAACCTTCTCTTTTTCTCAGTTTTACCACCATACTATTATTTATCATCAAACTTTTGACTGTTAAAGTCGTTTACCATTTTTGCTGCTTCATCAGCATTGTTCCAATTTTAGAGAACTAGTTCATAGTTTGGGATGTTTTTCCGAAACTTCACCTTCGAAGTATGTAAGTCTAGAAGATAGATGTTATCCATATATAACTGTTGTCGTATAAAATGCTGCAAGATTCAAAATACTGATTGCTAATTCCCGGTAGTTGGTATGGCAATTACCGTTATAAGATGTGGATGAGTACATGATAGGGTTTCAATGAGTATACGGATTTTTCGGAAGGTCAAGGATCAATGAAGTTGTTGGTAAATTTACTGCTAATGTGGTGGAACATAAAAGGTTTCCCGGTAACAAAAACGTATATGTCAAGGTTACAATAAGGTTAATCTGAAAAGTCAAAGTTGACTGGTTGAAAGTGTGATAAAACTGGATACTTTGAAAAGGATGGCAAGATTATTTTCAGTAATAACAATGCTAAAGGATCTTTCACATTTTTGAAGTCAAAGTATAGATTTGAAAGATGTAGAGATCTAAGAATGATGTCACAGGTTCAGAGTTATGACTTAGATTCTGATCCGTCAATATCAGAATATGTAATTGAATTTGTATGAAAATGATTGTATATCGTTGTGAGCATTGTTAATAATTTTTGAATCAAAGTTGAAGAATGTACAGTGTAACATATTAATTGCGAACTTATATATTTCCCGGGTATTACCTACCCGTTAAAGATTTCACAATTAATACTTTGTACAAAAGAATTTTTATTACCGTCTTTATGAAAATATATGTATGTATATTTTCTTCAGATGTAACACAAATTTAATGAGTTAATATCATATTAAGCTCATTTAATTTTTTTTTTTGTTGGATTAGAAATGAATAATCTCTAAAACATTAAAGATTTCATAATCTTCGTGGAGTATTTTACTAATGTAATCAATACTTCGTTATTCAGTTTTATTGATATTTCCTCAGTGAATCATGTTGGTGCTTATGGAACTCTTGCTAACTTCGCAAGGTAAAAATGATGTTTTCTGGGAAGTTTCGAGTATATCGAAAATGAAAATGTAAAATCAATTATGTAATTGAATAATACACTTGGTTTATTATGAAATGGAATTCATTAAGTTGAAACAAAGATTGTAGTTAACAATGGTTAAGTTGTTAAGGAAGGATGTACATCATTGCATATTAGTAATATGAACTAACCGAGTAGTACCTACCAGTTAAGATTCACACGTAATAGCTTAGTACGAAAAGATTTATTTTGATTTCAAAATTCATATATATTAAATATACATAAAATTTCTTCAGGGGAAATGAGTTAAAACTTCATCGGTTATTGTTGCTGGTATTTCTTGGTAACTACGGTGCGTATGACGTTGATGCTCGTGGAACAGATTGTGAAGTTGAGGTTTGCGATGCGGATGTTGTTGGTGGTGGTAATGGTACTGTTGGTGTTGTTGTCGGTGGTACTGTTGATGCCGGTGATGCTGCTGGTGTTTGTAACCTTTGCACCATATTCTCCAAAGCCACTACCCAAGCACGAAGCTCGTTGACTTCTTCTACTACACTGGGATGATTGGCGGTTCGGACGAGCGGATGAATAAGATCCAGAATTTGAGATAGTATATTATCGTGACGAGATACTCTGGAAATGAGAGAGAAAATGGTGTCTCGAACAGGTTTCCCAGTAAGTGCTTCAGGTTCTTCGCCAAGAGGGCAATGTGGTGGGTGAAAGGGATCGCCTTCTTCTTGTCTCCAATAATTAAGTAGGCTACGAACCCATCCCCAATTCATCCAGAATAGATGATGGCTAATTGGTTGATCCATTCCGGTTACACTGTCTTCGGAATTCAGGTGAATATCCATATCGGAATAGCTGTCAGAGTTTGAACTAGATACGGGATCCATCTTGTATAAATAGGGAGATGATTTTTGATATGAATTAGATTATAGAATTTAGTTTGGTATTCTTCAATACATAATTTACATATATAATACCAAATTCCATAAATCACGGAGAAATTTTCTGAAGATATCAGGAAAAGTTTACAGTAACAGATACGCTAAGGTATGAATTTTTGTCTATACACTATTTATGCAATAAATGCAGGAAAACGTGTCTAGACTTAAGAATGATAAGCATGTAATTTTCGACAAGAAATGATAAGCAAAACTTTTAACTTGCAGACACGGTCGAAGTCCAGACTTACTAATGCATCTTAACAACTATCAGTTAGACACATTCATGCAAGACCTGATTCGCTAGGACCAACGCTCTGATACCAACTGTGACGATTGCTCCAAATCCATATGGACGAACACGTCATTCATTGATTTCATTGCGAGGTATTTGACCTCTATATGATACGTTTTGTAAACATTGCATTCTTTTGAAAAGGCACACCATAAATGAATATTTAAATTAAAGGTTTTCGACATCTGATGATTTCTACATATAGACAATCACCGTATATAATAGTTTACAACATCATTTCTGTTGACAATGCAGTCAAAATAAGATACATGGTGATGATTTGGTAAATGCAACGTCTCCTTGAAAAATATGTCATGTAAGACTCCATGCACATAGCTTGTTTAACATCTAAGCAAACAGCGGAAGACTTTTAGGAAATCTGAGAATAAACATGCTAACAAGTGTCAACACAAAGGTTGGTGAGTTCATAGTTTTAATGTTGCTCATAATCTGTATATAAAGGTGGATCACAAGATTTCAGTTGTTTCATCCAGAAACGTTTATCAATAGATTCTACATAACAGAGCACCCTGGTAACTAAGCTTTAATGTTATAATGATAAATACCCCATTCGTTTTAATACACGCAAACCAACGTGTCCTAAACTCAAATAACACACGTCCGTTAAAAGGCTAGCGCTCTAGCTCGGACGGGGATGTCAAGCCCTATGGATCCATATACTGTTATTCGCGCCCACCAGTCCATATCCTATGTACTGGCAGCTACTAGTTACCAAAGCTAAGGGATTTTCGGTTCAAACTCAGTGTAGAATTAAGTATGTACTTGTATCCATTACGTTTTAAAATAAATTGCATGTATTCTCAGCCCAAAAATATAGATTGCAAAAGCAATTAAGAAGGGAGCAAATGAAACTCACGCATATAAATATTGTATATCGGTTAATAAAGCATTTGCATGTATTCTCAGCCCAAAAATGTAGAGAGTAAAAGGGATCTTATGAAACTCACGCATATAAATATTGTATATCGGTTAATAAAGCATTTGCATGTATTCTCAGCCCAAAAATGTAGAGAGTAAAAGGGATCTTATGAAACTCACGCATATAAATATTGTATATCGGTTAATAAAGCATTTGCATGTATTCTCAGCCCAAAAATGTAGAGAGTAAAAGGGATCTTATGAAACTCACTGTTTAATATTGATATACAATATTGTAGAAAAGCACGTAGACGCATCGTAGATGATAAACACGAGGTTTGATTCACAAAAATACCCTCGAACATTACCCATAATTTCCTTGGCAATAACCCATATTTTTCTTAGCTCTAGCTCGCTTGGAAACACGTTTTGAAAATTACTTGGACAGCACTCCGTCGTAATATTTTATGTACATTATTATTTTTGTATCGCAAAAATAATAACACTAATAATAAAAATAATAAGATTAATAATAATAATAATAATAATAATAATAATAATAATAATAATAATAATAATAATAATAATAATAAATAATATTACGGAGTATATCTATATTTGTGTATGTGTGTGATTATCTCGAGTCAAAAACTGCAATTTATAGCAATCATACCTGAAAAAGTACCCCATGCGATCGCATGGGGTTTAGCCTCCTTGGCCATGCGATCGCATGGCTGGAGGATCCAGCTCATAAACCTTTGTCTCGTTGTTTGTCGACGTATTATATATATTAATATAATACGTAAATCGAATATTAAATTTTAAAAAGTCGTATTTATTAAATACTTCAGGGGTATTCTATGTAACTTATAATTAATAATTTCTATCATGTCGTTTTCATGTGAATAGTAAATGAATTAATTTAAATTCAACTATTTAAGCTACACGTTGTACGTTGTGCTTTACAAATTGTACATTATTAATTTAACTTCGTTTCTTAAAAAAAAAAATACAAAAATTATATCATAAAAATAAAATGACTTAATACGTAAAAATTTTAATTTGAAATAGCATCGTTTAATAGTAAATTTTTAATCATTTCGTATATAAATATTATTCGCATGATTTCGTATATATCGAAAACTCTTATATTTATTAAAATATGTATATAATACATGTTATAACGTTCGTGAATCGTTGTACAAACATGATGGTCAACCGTTATATATAAAAAAAATCATTTTCATAAGTTTTAAAACTTGTCAAAATTCATTGCTTATCATGTCGGAAACATTAAATCATAAAAAGATTAAGTTTAAATTTGGTCAGAAATTTCCGGGTCATCACAATATATTTCGATCATACTTTGATATATATGTATACATTTGTTATAGGTTCGTGAATCAACCCGTGGCCAAGTCTTACTTCCCGATGAAGTAAAAATCTGTGAAAGTGAGTTATAGTCCCACTTTTTAAAATCTAATATCTTTTGGGATGAGAATACATGCAGTTTTATAAATATTTTACAAAATAGACACAAGTACGTGAAACTACATTCTATGGTTGAATTTATTAAACCGAATATGCCCCTTTTTAGTCTGGAAATCTAAGAATTAGGGAACAGGCACCCTAATTGACGCGAATCCTAAAGATAGATCTATGGGCACTAACAAGCCCCAGTCGAAGAATTTGAACTGCTTTAGTATTTCTATTTTATCATGTCCGAAGGGAGTCCCGGAATGATGGGGATATTCTATATGCATCTTTTTAATGTCGGTTACCAGGTATTCACCATATGAATGATTTTTATCTCTATATATGGGGTGATGTTTATGAAAAATGGAAATATGAAATCTTGTGGTCTATTATTATGATTTGATAAATATATTTAAACCTATAACTCACCAACATTTTTGTTGACGTTTAAAGCATGTTTATTATCAGGTGATTATTAAGAGCTACCTCTGTTGCATGCTAATTTATGGACAAGAGTTGGAGTCAGCATGCTTGTATAATATTATTTAAAAACTGCATTCGAAGATTTAAATTGATGTGTAATATTATTGTAAACCATTATGTAATAATCGTGTGAAAACGCTATATTTTAGATTATCATTATTTGATAATCGTCGTAATATTTTTAAACCTTTATCGATAAAATAAAGGTTATGTTTTGTTTTAAAATCGAATGCAGTCTTTGAAAAATGTCTCATATAGAAGTCAAAACCTCGCAACGAAATCAATTAATATGGAACATTTATAATCGATATGAACGGGACATTTCAGTTGGTATCCGAGCGTTGGTCTTAGAGAACCAGAAATTTGCATTAGTGTGTCTTACCGAGTTTGTTAGGATGCATTAGTGAGTCTGGACTTCGACCGTGTTTTCTTTAAAAACGATTGCTTAACACTTTTTGTTGGAAACTATATATTATTAACATCTAAATATTATGTGATATATTAATCTCTTAACGTGTTTGATATTGTGTGATAGATGTCTACCTCTAGTACAAATCCCATCGACTCATCTAATAATAATGAAGAGTCGAATATATTTTGGGAAGATTCACAAATTCTCGAGGAAGAACCGGAAGAGGAGGAACCGGAAAAGGAGGAACCGGAAGAAGAGAAACCAGAAGAAGAAGAGGTTCCGGAGGAAGAAATATTAATAACTACAGAAAAATGGTTAAATAAAAGAAAATCCTCAACCAATGGACCAAAGTTAAAAATGGTCAATGGTGTTTCCGCCAAGGAAGGAAAGTATTGGGAAAATTACCAGTTTTCTGATGAATCGGATCCCGATGAGGATTCCGATGATGTTATAGAAATTACCTTGACCCAATTTGAAAAAGAAAAAGAAAATAATAAGGGAAAAGACATTAAAATAGAAAAACCTGAGCCCAAAACCGATGAACTTTATGTTAACATGAAGTACCCTGATGGGGTGTACCGTAAACACCCGTATTTCTTAAACTTTTACTATAACCCGGGAACATCTAAGCCACCAGGTTTTTCTAGACCATTTGAGAAAAGAACGGCTCGTATTAGGGGAGCACCATATATCCCTAGGAAATTAGCAAAACGAACCAAGTCCGAAGAGGAAGAAACGAGTGAGTTGGAATAAAGAGTTGTAATCATGTTGTGTAATATATGTATTGTAGTGTGCTTGTATTTTCATGTTATATGTAAAAATTGCTTGTATTGTTTGTTAATTATCTTTTACGAATCTAATCCTCTTCTATTTTATAGTATAAAAACACACAATGGATGTTAAGGATAAACAACCGAATATTTTAGAAGACCTACCCGGGGACATGATTGATGAAATCTTGTCTAGAGTCGGTCAGAGTTCATCGGCACAATTATTTATGTCAAAATTAGTTTGTCAAATATTTGAAAGACGTTCCAGGCATGCCTTAGTTTATAAAAGGCTTTCCTTTAATAGATGGGGTATATCACATTGGGGAGACCATAAGTTACGTCGTGTTTTCTTTCTCTCTCTCTTGTTACAACCGCCACCCCTCAAATCATCACCATCGTTATCCTTGCTGTTTTTCTAACCGAAGTTATCATCATCAAAACCACATTTACATACATATAGCATTAGAATCGGTACGTACTCTGTCTCTTGTTTTTACTCGACCCAAGATCATAATCATAACCATGACCACTTCCACCTACAACGGACATCAACCATCGTGAACAATCACCAATTTACAATACTCACCACTTCAAACCCGTTTAAAACATATCAACCATCACCACCACATCGAACCCGAATCACATGTTCGATATATTCATTTTCTCTCCTGTTTTGATTCAACAACAAACACCACTACCACTTAACTTATCAACTGCCATACTATTGTTTCTGTCTTGTTCAACCAACCATCATAACCGCACACCACTTTTGTAGTGACCCGAACTTTTCCATGTTTATATATATTAATTGAGATTGATATTTACATGATTAAATATTTCCAACATGTTAAGCAATCAAACTTGTTAAGACTTGATTAATTGAAATATGTTTCATATAGACAATTGACCACCCAAGTTGATCGGTGATTCACGAACGTTAAAACTTGTAAAAACTATATGATGACATATATATGGATATATATATATAGTTAACATGATACTATGATAAGAAAACATATCATAAAGTATATTAACAATGAACTACATATGTAAAAACAAGACTACTAACTTAATGATTTTTAAACGAGACATATATGTAACGATTATCGTTGTAAAGACATTTAATGTATATATATCATATTAAGAGATATTCATACATGATAATATCATGATAATATAATAATTTAAAATCTCATTTGATATTATAAACATTGGGTTAACAACATTTAACAAGATCGTTAACCTAAAGGTTTCAAAACAACACTTACATGTAACGACTAACGATGACTTAACGACTCAGTTAAAATGTATATACATGTAGTGTTTTAATATGTATTTATACACTTTTGAAAGACTTCAATACACTTATCAAAATACTTCTACTTAACAAAAATGCTTACAATTACATCCTCGTTCAGTTTCATCAACAATTCTACTCGTATGCACCCGTATTTGTACTCGTACAATACACAGCTTTTAGATGTATGTACTATTGGTATATACACTCCAATGATCAGCTCTTAGCAGCCCATGTGAGTCACCTAACACATGTGGGAACCATCATTTGGCAACTAGCATGAAATATCTCATAAAATTACAAAAATCTGAGTAATCATTCATGACTTATTTACATGAAAACAAAATTACATATCCTTTATATCTAATCCATACACCAACGACCAAAAATACCTACAAACACTTTAATTCTTCAATTTTCTTCATCTAATTGATCTCTCTCAAGTTCTATCTTCAAGTTCTAAGTGTTCTTCATAAATTCCAAAAGTTCTAGTTTCATAAAATCAAGAATACTTTCAAGTTTGCTAGCTCACTTCCAATCTTGTAAGGTGATCATCCAACCTCAAGAAATCTTTATTTCTTATAGTAGGTTATCATTCTAATACAAGGTAATAATCATATTCAAACTTTGGTTCAATTTCTATAACTATAACAATCTTATTTCAAGTGATGATCTTACTTGAACTTGTTTTCGTGTCATGATTCTGCTTCAAGAACTTCGAGCCATCCAAGGATCCATTGAAGCTAGATCCATTTTTCTCTTTTCCAGTAGGTTTATCCAAGGAAATTAAGGTAGTAATGATGTTCATAACATCATTCGATTCATACATATAAAGCTATCTTATTCGAAGGTTTAAACTTGTAATCACTAGAACATAGTTTAGTTAATTCTAAACTTGTTCGCAAACAAAAGTTAATCCTTCTAACTTGACTTTTAAAATCAACTAAACACATGTTCTATATCTATATGATATGCTAACTTTATGACTTAAAACCTGGAAACACGAAAAACACCGTAAAACCGAATTTACGCCGTCTTAGTAACACCGCGGGCTGTTTTGGGTTAGTTTATTAAAAAAACTATGATAAACTTTGATTTAAAAGTTGTCATTCTGAGAAAATGATTTTTATTATGAACATGAAACTATATCCAAAAATTATGGTTAAACTCAAAGTGGAAGTATGTTTTCTAAAATGGTCATCTAGACGTCGTTCTTTCGACTGAAATGACTACCTTTACAAAAACGACTTGTAACTTATTTTTCCGACTATAAACCTATAATTTTTCTGTTTATATTCATAAAATAGAGTTCAATATGAAACCATAGCAATTTGATTCACTCAAAACGGATTTAAAATGAAGAAGTTATGGGTAAAACAAGATTGGATAATTTTTCTCATTTTAGCTACGTGAAAATTGGTAACAAATCTATTCCAACCATAACTTAATCAACTTGTATTGTATATTATGTAATCTTGAGATACCATAGACACGTATACAATGTTTCGACCTATCATGTCGACACATCTATATATATTTCGGAACAACCATAGACACTCTATATGTAAATGTTGGAGTTAGCTATACAGGGTTGAGGTTGATTCCAAAATATATATAGTTTGAGTTGTGATCAATACTGAGATACGTATACACTGGGTCGTGGATTGATTCAAGATAATATTTATCGATTTATTTCTGTACATCTAACTGTGGACAACTAGTTGTAGGTTACTAACGAGGACAGCTGACTTAATAAACTTAAAACATCAAAATATATTAAAAATGTTGTAAATATATTTTGAACATACTTTGATATATATGTATATATTGTTATAGGTTCGTGAATCAACCAGTGGCCAAGTCTTACTTCCCGACGAAGTAAAAATCTGTGAAAGTGAGTTATAGTCCCACTTTTAAAATCTAATATTTTTGGGATGAGAATACATGCAGGTTTTATAAATGATTTACAAAATAGACACAAGTACGTGAAACTACATTCTATGGTTGAATTATCGAAATCGAATATGCCCCTTTTTATTAAGTCTGGTAATCTAAGAATTAGGGAACAGACACCCTAATTGACGTGAATCCTAAAGATAGATCTATTGGGCCTAACAAACCCCATCCAAAGTACCGGATGCTTTAGTACTTCGAAATTTATATCATATCCGAAGGGTGTCCCGGAATGATGGGGATATTCTTATATATGCATCTTGTTATTGTCGGTTACCAGGTGTTCACCATATGAATGATTTTTATCTCTATGTATGGGATGTGTATTGAAATATGAAATCTTGTGGTCTATTGTTACGATTTGATATATATAGGTTAAACCTATAACTCACCAACATTTTTGTTGACGTTTTAAGCATGTTTATTCTCAGGTGATTATTAAGAGCTTCCGCTGTCGCATACTTAAATAAGGACGAGATTTGGAGTCCATGCTTGTATGATATTGTGTAAAAACTGCATTCAAGAAACTTATTTTGTTGTAACATATTTGTATTGTAAACCATTATGTAATGGTCGTGTGTAAACAGGATATTTTAGATTATCATTATTTGATAATCTACGTAAAGCTTTTTAAACCTTTATTGATGAAATAAAGGTTATGGTTTGTTTTAAAATGAATGCAGTCTTTGAAAAACGTCTCATATAGAGGTCAAAACCTCGCAACGAAATCAATTAATATGGAACGTTTTTAATCAATAAGAACGGGACATTTCAGTTGGTATCCGAGCGTTGGTCTTAGAGAACCAGAAAATTTGCATTAGTGTGTCTTATCGAGTTTGTTAGGATGCATTAGTGAGTCTGGACTTCGACCGTGTTTTCTTTAAAAATGATTGCTTAACATTTTTGTTGGAAACTATATATTTTTAACATATGAATATTATGTGATATATTAATCTCTTAACGTGTTTGATATTATGTGATAGATGTCTACCTCTAGAACAAGTCCCATTGACTCATCTAATAATAATGAAGAGTCAAATGTAAATTGGAATGATTTGTGGACTGATTCACAAGTTCCCGAAGAGGAACCGGAAGAAGAGTCGGAACCGGAAGAAGAATCGGAACCCGAAGAAGAATCGGAACCGGATGAAGAAATAGAACCGGTGGGGGAAATAATAAAAAGGTTAAGTAAAAGAAAATCCTCAACCAACTGACCAAAGTTAATTATGGTCAATGGTGTTTCCGCCAAGGAAGCAAAATATTGGGAGGATTACCAATTCTCCGATGAATCGGATTCCGACGAGAATTCCGATGATGTTATAGAAATTACCCCAACTGAATTTAAAAAGGCAAAAGAAAATAATAAGGGAAAGGGCATAAAAATAGAGAAATCTAATTCCAACCCCGATGAACTTTATATGTATCGTCAACCCCCGAAGTCCTTAAGTTGTAACAATGACCCGGGAACCTCTAAACCACCAGGTTTTTCTAAACCAATGTGGACAACGACGGCTCGTATTAGGGGAACATCATATATCCCTAGAAACTTGGCAAAACGAACCAAAACCGAAGAAGAAGAAACGAGCGAGTCGGAATAAGATAGTTGTATTCGTGTGGTGTAATATATGTAATATAGTGTTCTTATGCTTTATGATATATGTAAAAATTGCTTGTATTAATAAGTATTTTTTTTATGAATCTAACACTTGTCTATTTTACAGTTTAAAAACACAAAATGGATAGACAACCCAATATTTTAAGAGACCTACCCGGAGACATGATTGATGAAATCTTGTCTAGAGTCGGCCAGAATTCTTCGGCACAACTATTTAAGGCGAGATCAGTTTGTAAGACATTCGAAGAACGTTCCAAGAATGTCTTGGTTTATAAGAGACTTTCGTTTGAAAGATGGGGGATATCACATTGGGAAACCCATAAGTTACGATGTGTTTACTTTGACGCATATATTGCGGGGAACCCAAATGCTATTTTACGCAACGGGTTAAGAAATTATTTTGACTCAATATATCCGAATATTGGACTTCGTGATTTAGAAAAAGCGGCTAACATGCAACATAAAGAAGCATGTTATGCTTACGGATTAGTAATGTTCGCTTCTCACCAAAGTGAGAACAAGAACATCGGGCTACAACTATTAAACAAAACGTTTCCACAAGTGACGGAGTCGGTAATTGGGGTAAGAAATGAGGTTTTTAGATTATTACGGGACTGTTGGACATTACGTAACCCTCGTCCCTTTGATGACGTTACAACACGCTGTCTTATCAACGGCCATAACGGTTATGTTGCACAAGACCAAGGATGGGAAGTAGTCCTAGTAAAACCAGAATGCATGACTTGTTTCTGGACGTATGAATTACGTGTCTTTATTGCCTTTGCTGAACGACTTGTGTACTAGCTAGAATTGTCTTCACAACTATCTTGTATCAAAGTTATTGTGTGCTATATTTCATGCTTTATGTAAAATAAGCGGTATTGTAAGTTTGTAAAATATTGTATAAAAGTTTGAACGCGAAATATTATTATAATCAGTTTTTCATATAGAATTGTAGTAGTTGAATTGTATATTAGCTACTAAGTATGAACTTAACGGGTAGGTACTACCCGAATTTAAACTTATAAAATGCTAATATGAAGAAAAAGCTTTTATAAATGAGTTCATATTATGCTACGAAATACTATTAACTACTCTTAATATTCTGTATGATTAACTTGTTCCATTTAACTATTTTGAAGGAAATGGCACCGACTACTCGACACACCGTGAATATGAATGAAGAGGAATTCCGTACTTTTCTAGCTTCAAACATAGCCGCAGTACAGGCTGCGCTACATACCAACAATAACCTTGGATCTAGCAGTACAGGAAATCGTGTAGGATGCACCTACAAAGAATTCACTGCTTGCAAACCTTTGGAATTTAATGGAACCGAAGGACCGATCGGATTGAAACGGTGGACCGAGAAGGTTGAATCGGTGTTTGCCATAAGTAAGTGTACTAAAGAGGACAAAGTGAAGTACGCTACGCATACCTTCACAGGTTCTGCGTTAACATGGTGGAATACCTATCTAGAGCAAGTGGGACAAGATGATGCGTACGCACTACCGTGGTCAGCATTCAAACACTTGATGAACGAGAAGTACCGTCCCAGAACCGAGGTCAATAAGCTCAAGACAGAACTTAGAGGGTTACGAACCCAAGGATTTGATATTACCACGTACGAAAGACGATTCACAGAATTGTGCCTATTGTGTCCGGGAGCATTCGAAGATGAGGAAGAGAAGATCGACGCGTTTGTGAAAGGATTACCGGAAAGAATCCAAGAAGATATAAGTTCACACGAGCCCGCCTCCATACAACAGGCATGTAGAATGGCTCACAAACTAGTGAACCAGATTGAAGAAAGAATTAAAGAACAGACTGCTGAAGAGGCCAATGTGAAGCAAGCCAAAAGAAAGTGGGAGGAAAACGGTGATAAGAATCACCAATACAACAACAACAGCAATTACAACAATAATCGCAACAATTATCCCAACAATCGCAACATCAATCGCAACTACAACAAACGGCCCAACAACAACAACAACAACAACAACAACAACTACAACAATCATCCCAACAACAATAATAACCGCAACAACAACAACATTCAGAAGCAGCTATGCCAAAGGTGTGAAAAGAATCACTCGGGGTTCTGCACCAAATTTTGCAACAAGTGTAAAAGAAATGGTCATAGCGCGGCGAAGTGTGAGGTCTACGGACCAGGGGTTAATATAACGAAAGGAACAAATGGTGTCGGAACGAGTAATGGCGGAGCAAGTAGTGTCGGAGCAAGTTATGCCAATGTAGTTTGTTATAAATGTGGAAAACCAGGCCACATTATTAGAAATTGCCCGAACCAGGAGAACACGAATGGACAAGGCCGTGGAAGAGTTTTCAATATTAATGCGGTAGAGGCACAGGAAGACCCGGAGCTTGTTACGGGTACGTTTCTTATTGACAATAAATCTGCTTACGTTTTATTTGATTCGGGTGCGGATAGAAGCTATATGAGTAGAGATTTTTGTGCTAAATTAAGTTGTCCATTGACGCCTTTGGATAGTAAATTTTTACTCGAATTAGCAAATGGTAAATTAATTTCAGTAGATAATATATGTCGGAATCGAGAAATTAAACTGGTTAGCGAAACATTTAAGATTGATTTGATACCAGTAGAGTTAGGGAGTTTTGATGTGATAATCGGTATGGACTGGTTGAAAGAAGTGAAAGCGGAGATCTTTGTTACAAAAATGCAATTCGCATTATACGAGAAAAAGGAAAACCCTTAATGGTGTACGGAGAAAAGGGCAACACGAAGCTACATCTTATTAGTAATTTGAAGGCACAAAAACTAATAAGAAAAGGTTGCTATGCTGTTCTAGCACACGTCGAGAAAGTACAAACTGAAGAAAAGAGCATCAATGATGTTCCCATTGCAAAAGAATTTCCCGATGTATTTCCGAAAGAATTACCGGGATTGCCCCCACATCGATCCGTTGAATTTCAAATAGATCTTGTACCAGGAGCTGCACCAATAGCTCGTGCTCCTTACAGACTCGCACCCAGCGAGATGAAAGAACTGCAAAGCCAATTACAAGAACTTTTAGAGCGTGGTTTCATTCGACCAAGCACATCACCGTGGGGAGCTCCTGTTTTGTTTGTCAAGAAGAAAGATGGTACATTCAGGTTGTGTATCAACTACCGAGAGTTGAACAAACTTACCATCAAGAACCGCTACCCACTACCGAGAATCGACGACTTATTTGATCAACTACAAGGCTCGTCTGTTTATTCAAAGATTGACTTACGTTCCGGGTATCATCAAATGCGGGTGAAAGAAGATGATATTCCAAAGACTGCTTTCAGAACACGTTACGGTCATTACGAGTTTATGGTCATGCCGTTTGGTTTAACTAATGCACCAGCTGTGTTCATGGACCTTATGAACCGAGTGTGTGGACCATACCTTGACAAGTTTGTCATTGTTTTTATTGATGACATACTTATTTACTCAAAGAATGACCAAGAACACGGTGAACATTTGAGAAAGGTGTTAGAAGTATTGAGGAAGGAAGAATTGTACGCTAAGTTTTCAAAGTGTGCATTTTGGTTGGAAGAAGTTCAATTCCTCGGTCACATAGTGAACAAAGAAGGTATTAAGGTGGATCCGGCAAAGATAGAAACTGTTGAAAAATGGGAAACCCCGAAAACTCCGAAACACATACGCCAGTTTTTAGGACTAGCTGGTTACTACAGAAGGTTCATCCAAGACTTTTCCAGAATAGCAAAACCCTTGACTGCATTAACGCATAAAGAGAAGAAATTTGAATGGAATGATGAACAAGAGAAAGCGTTTCAGTTATTGAAGAAAAAGCTAACTACGGCACCTATATTGTCATTACCTGAAGGGAATGATGATTTTGTGATTTATTGTGACGCATCAAAGCAAGGTCTCGGTTGTGTATTAATGCAACGAACGAAGGTGATTGCTTATGCGTCTAGACAATTGAAGATTCACGAACAAAATTATACGACGCATGATTTGGAATTAGGCGCGGTTGTTTTTGCATTAAAGACTTGGAGGCACTACTTATATGGGGTCAAAAGTATTATATATACTGACCACAAAAGTCTTCAACACATATTTAATCAGAAACAACTGAATATGAGGCAGCGTAGGTGGATTGAATTTTTGAATGATTACGACTTTGAGATTCGTTACCACCCGGGGAAGGCAAATGTGGTAGCCGATGCCTTGAGCAGGAAGGACAGAGAACCCATTCGAGTAAAATCTATGAATATAATGATTCATAATAACATTACTACTCAAATAAAGGAGGCGCAACAAGGAGTTTTAAAAGAGGGAAATTTAAAGGATGAAATACCCAAAGGATCGGAGAAACATCTTAATATTCGGGAAGACGGAACCCGGTATAGGGCTGAAAGGATTTGGGTACCAAAATTTGGAGATATGAGAGAAATGGTACTTAGAGAAGCTCATAAAACCAGATACTCAATACATCCTGGAACGGGGAAGATGTACAAGGATCTCAAGAAACATTTTTGGTGGCCGGGTATGAAAGCCGATGTTGCTAAATACGTAGGAGAATTTTTGACGTGTTCTAAGGTCAAAGCTGAGCATCAGAAACCATCAGGTCTACTTCAACAACCCGAAATCCCGGAATGGAAATGGGAAAACATTACCATGGATTTCATCACTAAATTGCCAAGGACTGCAAGTGGTTTTGATACTATTTGGGTAATAGTTGATCGTCTCACCAAATCAGCACACTTCCTACCAATAAGAGAAGATGACAAGATGGAGAAGTTAGCACGACTGTATTTGAAGGAAGTCGTCTCCAGACATGGAATACCAATCTCTATTATCTCTGATAGGGATGGCAGATTTATTTCAAGATTCTGGCAGACATTACAGCAAGCATTAGGAACTCGTCTAAACATGAGTACTGCCTATCATCCACAAACTGATGGGCAGAGCGAAAGGACGATACAAACACTTGAAGACATGCTACGAGCATGTGTTATTGATTTCGGAAACAGTTGGGATCGACATCTACCGTTAGCAGAATTTTCCTACAACAACAGCTACCATTCAAGCATTGAGATGGCGCCGTTTGAAGCACTTTATGGTAGAAAGTGCAGGTCTCCGATTTGTTGGAGTGAAGTGGGGGATAGACAGATTACGGGTCCGGAGATTATACAAGAAACTACCGAGAAGATCATCCAAATTCAACAACGGTTGAAAACCGCCCAAAGTCGACAAAAGAGCTACGCTGACATTAAAAGAAAAGATATAGAATTTGAAATTGGAGAGATGGTCATGCTTAAAGTTGCACCTTGGAAAGGCGTTGTTCGATTTGGTAAACGAGGGAAATTAAATCCAAGGTATATTGGACCATTCAAGATTATTGATCGTGTCGGACCAGTAGCTTACCGACTAGAGTTACCTCAACAACTCGCGGCTGTACATAACACTTTCCACGTCTCGAATTTAAAGAAATGTTTTGCTAAAGAAGATCTCACTATTCCGTTAGATGAAATCCAAATCAACGAAAAACTTCAATTCATCGAAGAACCCGTCGAAATAATGGATCGTGAGGTTAAAAGACTTAAGCAAAACAAGATACCAATTGTTAAGGTTCGATGGAATGCTCGTAGAGGACCCGAGTTCACCTGGGAGCGTGAAGATCAGATGAATAAGAAATACCCGCATCTATTTCCAGAAGATTCATCAACACCTTCAACAGCTTAAAATTTCAGGACGAAATTTATTTAACGGGTAGGTACTGTAGTGACCCGAACTTTTCCATGTTTATATATATTAATTGAGATTGATATTTACATGATTAAATGTTTCCAACATGTTAAGCAATCAAACTTGTTAAGACTTGATTAATTGAAATATGTTTCATATAAACAATTGACCACCCAAGTTGATCGGTGATTCACGAACGTTAAAACTTGTAAAAACTATATGATGACATATATATGGATATATATATATATAGTTAACATGATACTATGATAAGAAAACATATCATAAAGTATATTAACAATGAACTACATATGTAAAAACAAGACTACTAACTTAATGATTTTTAAACGAGACATATATGTAACGATTATCGTTGTAAAGACATTTAATGTATATATATCATATTAAGAGATATTCATACATGATAATATCATGATAATATAATAATTTAAAATCTCATTTGATATTATAAACATTGGGTTAACAACATTTAACAAGATCGTTAACCTAAAGGTTTCAAAACAACACTTACATGTAACGACTAACGATGACTTAACGACTCAGTTAAAATGTATATACATGTAGTGTTTTAATATGTATTTATACACTTTTGAAAGACTTCAATACACTTATCAAAATACTTCTACTTAACAAAAATGCTTACAATTACATCCTCGTTCAGTTTCATCAACAATTCTACTCGTATGCACCCGTATTTGTACTCGTACAATACACAGCTTTTAGATGTATGTACTATTGGTATATACACTCCAATGATCAGCTCTTAGCAGCCCATGTGAGTCACCTAACACATGTGGGAACCATCATTTGGCAACTAGCATGAAATATCTCATAAAATTACAAAAATATGAGTAATCATTCATGACTTATTTACATGAAAACAAAATTACATATCCTTTATATCTAATCCATACACCAACGACCAAAAATACCTACAAACACTTTCATTCTTCAATTTTCTTCATCTAATTGATCTCTCTCAAGTTCTATCTTCAAGTTCTAAGTGTTCTTCATAAATTCCAAAAGTTCTAGTTTCATAAAATCAAGAATACTTTCAAGTTTGCTAGCTCACTTCCAATCTTGTAAGGTGATCATCCAACCTCAAGAAATCTTTATTTCTTACAGTAGGTTATCATTCTAATACAAGGTAATAATCATATTCAAACTTTGGTTCAATTTCTATAACTATAACAATCTTATTTCAAGTGATGATCTTACTTGAACTTGTTTTCGTGTCATGATTCTGCTTCAAGAACTTCGAGCCATCCAAGGATCCATTGAAGCTAGATCCATTTTTCTCTTTTCCAGTAGGTTTATCCAAGGAAATTAAGGTAGTAATGATGTTCATAACATCATTCGATTCATACATATAAAGCTATCTTATTCGAAGGTTTAAACTTGTAATCACTAGAACATAGTTTAGTTAATTCTAAACTTGTTCGCAAACAAAAGTTAATCCTTCTAACTTGACTTTTAAAATCAACTAAACACATGTTCTATATCTATATGATATGCTAACTTAATGACTTAAAACCTGGAAACACGAAAAACACCGTAAAACCGAATTTACGCCGTCGTAGTAACACCGCGGGCTGTTTTGGGTTAGTTAATTAAAAAAACTATGATAAACTTTGATTTAAAAGTTGTCATTCTGAGAAAATGATTTTTATTATGAACATGAAACTATATCCAAAAATTATGGTTAAACTCAAAGTGGAAGTATGTTTTCTAAAATGGTCATCTAGACGTCGTTCTTTCGACTGAAATGACTACCTTTACAAAAACGACTTGTAACTTATTTTTCCGACTATAAACCTATAATTTTTCTGTTTATATTCATAAAATAGAGTTCAATATGAAACCATAGCAATTTGATTCACTCAAAACGGATTTAAAATGAAGAAGTTATGGGTAAAACAAGATTGGATAATTTTTCTCATTTTAGCTACGTGAAAATTGGTAACAAATCTATTCCAACCATAACTTAATCAACTTGTATTGTATATTATGTAATCTTGAGATACCATAGACACGTATACAATGTTTCGACCTATCATGTCGACACATCTATATATATTTCGGAACAACCATAGACACTCTATATGTAAATGTTGGAGTTAGCTATACAGGGTTGAGGTTGATTCCAAAATATATATAGTTTGAGTTGTGATCAATACTGAGATACGTATACACTGGGTCGTGGATTGATTCAAGATAATATTTATCGATTTATTTCTGTACATCTAACTGTGGACAACTAGTTGTAGGTTACTAACGAGGACAGCTGACTTAATAAACTTAAAACATCAAAATATATTAAAAGTGTTGTAAATATATTTTGAACATACTTTGATATATATGTATATATTGTTATAGGTACGTGAATCAACCAGTGGCCAAGTCTTACTTCCCGACGAAGTAAAAATCTGTGAAAGTGAGTTATAGTCCCACTTTTAAAATCTAATATTTTTGGGATGAGAATACATGCAGGTTTTATAAATGATTTACAAAATAGACACAAGTACGTGAAACTACATTCTATGGTTGAATTATCGAAATCGAATATGCCCCTTTTTATTAAGTCTGGTAATCTAAGAATTAGGGAACAGACACCCTAATTGACGCGAATCCTAAAGATAGATCTATTGGGCCTAACAAACCCCATCCAAAGTACCGGATGCTTTAGTACTTCGAAATTTATATCATATCCTAAGGGTGTCTCGGAATGATGGGGATATTCTTATATATGCATCTTGTTATTGTCGGTTACCAGGTGTTCACCATATGAATGATTTTTATCTCTATGTATGGGATGTGTATTGAAATATGAAATCTTGTGGTCTATTGTTACGATTTGATATATATAGGTTAAACCTATAACTCACCAACATTTTTGTTGACGTTTTAAGCATGTTTATTCTCAGGTGATTATTAAGAGCTTCCGCTGTCGCATACTTAAATAAGGACGAGATTTGGAGTCCATGCTTGTATGATATTGTGTAAAAACTGCATTCAAGAAACTTATTTTGTTGTAACATATTTGTATTGTAAACCATTATGTAATGGTCGTGTGTAAACAGGATATTTTAGATTATCATTATTTGATAATCTACGTAAAGCTTTTTAAACCTTTATTGATGAAATAAAGGTTATGGTTTGTTTTAAAATGAATGCAGTCTTTGAAAAACGTCTCATATAGAGGTCAAAACCTCGCAACGAAATCAATTAATATGGAACGTTTTTAATCAATAAGAACGGGACATTTCAACTTTCATCAAACACACCATGATCACCATCCTTTGGCCGTTCCTGTTTTCAATTAAACCACAAAAAAATACTAACAGATAAAGAAGATTACTATTTTTACCTTGTTTATGTTTTAATTCAACAAACAAAGTCATCACCCTTCTTCCTTCTTTTCTATTTCTGTTTACATGCCGTGAACACCCCAAACCACTTGAAGCACCTTCTGTTTTCTTGAATAACTGTTTCATGACACTCAAACTCACCTCACCACAAGTAACCACCTCTCTCTTTCTTCTCTCTCTCCTCTCTTTAATCGTAAACCCACGCATACACCATCATAGTTCCTGTTTTGTAGCCACACCTTCCATCATCATTGAAACCATAAATCCACGTAAATTTATTGTTAATATACGCGTACTCTTTACTCTAAAACTCGAGTGAAAACTGCAGCTATCATATTCTGTTTCAATTGATACATATATAAGAATAAAGATAATGTTATGATGAGGAGCTGTAAAGTGGGTGATATTCATAAAGCATTAGCAAGTTGGTTGGTAATTTGCCAAAAATAATCATGACAAGGGTTAATGGATGGTGAAGTATTGATGATGAAATCATGATGAGGGTGTGAATATGATGATGTGTTCCTGCCGTTCAATTTTGTTACTAGACCTAGCGAGACACCAGCAATTCATAATTGGATTAGTTATTTCCTTGGGCTGAAATGTTACTAACGGGCCTTTTTTTTATATTTGGATTACTTGGACTTATAAGGTAAAGAGGACCATGATGTTAGAAACCATTGATTTTGTTAACTGTTTCATACCCGAATGCAAAAAATACACACATGCATTAATGAAACAATTATGATGATAAATAGGGATAGGTTATGTTATATTGATGAAGGGTAAAACGAGAATCGAATTTTTGTGATCAATTTAGAAATAAGTAGAATTATGATTATGTTATGATTAGGATTATGATAATAGAGGTGAGATTATGATGATGAACATGATGAAGATGCTCAATGATTTTGATGATGAATGGTGAAGGATAGGGTGCGGTTATAGTAATAGATTAAGATGATACTTTTATGATTTTGTGTGAGAGGATATCGACGATGATGAATATGATAGATACTATGGGGATCACGTATGGTTTTTTGTTTCCCTTTACCATTCAAGAAGTTACCATATTAGCCAAACGATTGTTTTTAGAGGGTTTACTTTAAGCCATGAATGGATGGGATTGCTGGTAGGCCAAATTAAATGATTGGGCCGAGACCCAATTGAATTTAGAGGGTAATGATATCAAGTATGATATTATGATAATGATGATGATCGTATAGGGAGACGTGTATGGTGATGGAAATGATGTTAGTATTATGATAATGATATCATGATATTAATATGGTTACAAAGCATGTAGGTTAGATTACGATGAAGTTATCAAATAATGATAATGGTGTAACAATTTTGTTTACGATGATGATAAGAATGATGATGGTTTGATAGTGACAAAATGGTTATATAGAAACGAACTGGGAATTTAAAACAGAAATGAGTGGGCAGTTCAAGGGTTAAGAAAGATGTGTGCTAAGCGGGAGGTCATGGGTTCGAGTCCGGTTGTTGCCATTCTTTTTGGAAAAACATTTAAGGTAGTCTTTATTATTTATTATTATTAATATTATTAGTATTATTGAAATTACAAAAAATTATCAACTTCATTAACATATAACAATTTCAATTGCTTTTATTATTAGTATTATAATTATTGTTATTATTATTATTATTATTATTATTATTATTATTATTATTATTATTATTATTATTATTATTATTATTATTATTATTATTATTATTATTATTATTATTATAAAATGATACAACTTTTTATTCATTACTATTATTAATATTATCTTATCAAATAAATACTTATATAATATATATATATATATATATATATATATATATATATATATATATATATATATATATATATATATATATATATATATATAATATTGAAATAATATATATTACTAAAATTAATATATAACTTATTCGATTATGATTATATGATTTAATATATATAAATGATATAGGTTCGTGAATCCGAGGCCAACCCTACACTTGTTCAATGACGTCATATGTATTTTTACTACAAAATACAGTATTGTGAGTTTCATTACTCCCTTTTTAAATGCTTTTGCAATATATATTTTTGGGACTGAGAATACATGCGCTTTTATAAATGTTTTACGAAATAGACACAAGTAATTGAAACTACATTATATGGGTGAATGATCGAAGCCGAATATGCCCCTTTTGCTTGGTAGCCTAAGAATTAGTAAACCGATCTACTAATTGACGCGAATCCTAAAGATAGATCTATTGGGCCTAACAAACCCCATCCAAAGTACCAGATGCTTTAGTACTTCAATTTCGTTTTTATCATGTCCGAAGGATTTCCCGGAATGATATGGGATATTCTTATATGCATCTTGTTAATGTCGGTTACCAGGTGTTCACCATATGAATGATTTTTGTCTCTATGCATGGAACGTATATTTATGAGAACTGGAAATGAAATTCTTGTGGTCTATTAAAATGATGAAAATGAATGATTATGATAAACTAATGAACTCACCAACCTTTTGGTTGACACTTTAAAGCATGTTTATTCTCAGGTATTAAAGAAATCTTCCGATGTGCGTTTGCTCATTTTAAAGATATTACTTGGAGTCTTTCATGGCATATTTCGAAGAACGTTGCATTCGAGTCATTGAGTTCATCAAATATTATTATTAAGTCAACTTATAGTTGGATAGTGGATATTACGAAATGGTATGCATGCCTGTCAAATTTCTTTGTAAAGAAAGTTTGTCTTTTAAAAACGAATGCAATGTTTGTAAAATGTATCATATAGAGGTCAAATACCTCGCGATGTAATCAACTATTGTGAATCGTTTATAATGTATATGAATGGGTCCTTTCAGTTGGTATTAGAGCGATGGTCTTAGCGAACCAGGTCTTGCATTAGTGTGTCTAACTGATAGTTGCTTAGATGCATTAGTGGGTCTGGACTTTGACCGTGTCTGCATGTCAAAAGTTTTGCTTACCATTTAGTGTCGAAAATTATTTGCTTATCATCCTTAAAGTTTAGACACATCTTACTGCCTCTATTGCATAGATAGTGTATAGATAAATTCATATCTTAGCATATCTGTTATTATTACCTTTCCCTGACAGCTTCCGTAGATTCTTCCGTAACTTATGTGATTTTAGTATTATATATGCATATGTAAATTAGGTATTGCAGGGTACTAATCTACATCCTATAATCTATTTCTTATCGAAAATCCTTCATCTGATCATACGAGATGAATCCCTCAACCAGTTTGAATTCCTCAGATTTCGACAGCTATTCTGATATGGAGTTTCACCTAAGCTCCGAAAGCAGTGTCACAAGAATGAATCAACCAATTCATCTGATGGGTTCGTAGCCTACTTAATCATTGGAGACAAAAAGAAGGTGATCCTTTCCATCAACCAAATTCACCTCTTGGCGAAGAACCTGAAGCACTTACCGGCAAACCCATTCGAAGCACCATTTTCACACTCATTTCCAGAGTATCTCGCCACGATTATATTCTATCTAAAATTCTAAACCTTATTCAACTGCTCGTTTCGACCGACAATCATCCTGGAATAATAGAATAAGTCAACGAACTTTGCACTAGAGTAATCAAGTTGGAGAATATGGTGCAAAATTTACCAGCTTCAACAACATCACCGGCACCAACAGTACCATCAACAATCCATGCCTCAACATCTCATTCTGTACCTCGAGTATATTCATCGTTCTACGTATCGTTCTACATCAATTATCTTCATTCTTCATGGTGATTATGTAATCTCTAATGTTTTAGAGATTATGTATTCTAGTTTTGACGGTAAACCAAATGAGTTTAATACTATATTAACTCATTAAATCCATGATTACATCTGAAGAAAATATATATGTATATATGTTTTCATAAAGATTGTAATTAAAAATTCTTTCGTACAAAATGATAATGGTAAAAATATTTTAACGGGTAGGTAATACGCGAGGAATATTTAGATTTCACATTAATAAGTTACACTTTACATTCTTTCAAATCTAATTCAACAGTCATTTACTATCCTATTTACAACCACCGATATACGTATCCGCTCACCGCAGAATAACCCTTTTCATTCAATTTCATATTTGGATTTAGATCTATCAGAATCCAACAAGTGGCATAATGAAGAACACATTGGAAAAAAATAAAATTTGTTAGAAACAAACAAATGAACCATGAGAAAATTTTGTTAAGAATCTACGCTAACAAAATCCTAGCTAACTGTTCCTAGCTAACTGTTAATTCCTTATTACATTTTATTTTCGCAATTTATTTATCGCAGTTTATTTATCGCAATATATATTCTCGCAATTTCATGTATCGTCATTTAATTTCTGTTATTTATTTTACGCACTTTAAATATCGGGACACGTATACAAGGTTTTGACATATCATATCGATACATCTATATATATTATTGGGAATAACCATAGACACTCTATATGCAGTAATGATCGAGTTAGCTATACAGGGTTGAGGTTGATTCTACAATAATATATATACTTTAAGTTGTGATCGAGTCTGAGACATGTACACGGGTCACGATACGTATTAATTAATTCGAATATTATAAACTATATATGAATTATTGGACTGTTAACTGTGGACTATCGACTATGGACTGATAACATTGGACAATTAAAATGAATTAAAATATTGATTATAACATATGAAACTAAACATTTCTTCAAGTTTGCCACTTGATTTCATCTTAAACCTCATTTGTATCTTAATGATTACAATCTACGATTCAAACCTTTCATAATTCTTAAAAACACTTCAATCGATAGGATGAACCAACCGCGCTTCATCTACAGAAGAAGATATTGATGCATATCGGTATGCACCTGAAAACACTCGGAACCTGAGTAAACGTTTAACACGTGTTTGTACTAGCTCCTTTGGCATTGTTATTACCGAAAATAACATTGCAACTCTTTTTCAAATTAGTCAATTTTGTCACAGCTTCAGCAAATCAACTTCGACTTCCATTCGAATTAACCTTATGATAACCTCGATATATAAGTTTGCATGTCGTCATCGTTACCGGGGAACCGTTTATATTCCACCACATTAGCAGTAAACTTACCAGCAACTTCAATGAATCTGGACTTTCTGAAAAATCATTATATTCATTGAAACCTCATCGTGTATTCATCTATACCCTGTAACAATAATTGCCATACCAATTACTAAGAATCAGCAATCAGTATTTCGAATCTCGTAGCATTTCTACATAAATAGTTATATGTATACATATAACAATTATCGCCTAGAATTACGATCTTCAATTATGAAATTTTGAAAAGCACCCAGCCTACGAATCAATACATTGAACTTTGAAAAAGCTGAATGAAGCAGCAGAAACTGTAAGCAACCGTAAATGACCTTAATCGTCGGAAGTTTGGTGATAAAGAATAGTATGTTGGAAAAGCTCAGAAAAATTGGAACTAGAAAATGGATTGAGCTAACAACGAAGGAGACCAAGGACAAATACAAGGACCATACCCTATATTCAAAGAATCCAGGTAATTCTGGATCTATTGAAATCTTTAGAGAATATCTTGCTCCGAAGTCATGTTAAAATCTTGCGAAAAATTTTTCTTCATCAACCTTCGAACTTGGAAATTCCAAAATATCATCATAAATATCTTCGATATTTTTGAGGATATTTTCGTAAATATTCTCGTCTGAAATTATATACCTCTTCATGTTTCCTGTGTTTCATTATATTGGAAACTTCTGTAAAATTTAAGTTTAATTTATGAATGAATTCTGGAGAAATGTAAAGAAATTGATGCATGAATTAGTATAATATAATGACACTTGATCAACGTGATTATATTACAGTAAGTTATGCTGAGTTTGCTAATGGAACGTGATGATTCACAGATCATACCGTCATCATGTGCCATGTTACACGACTCTTGTATTCTATTTAACCTCAAAAATATCAAGAAAATATTTTTTTGATGATTCTGTCTTTTCCGGATATTCTGATAATTTGACAAATCAAATCATGCTAATACGTTCTTTCTTGTTTAGAACATGATGTTCATTCAAAACTCCATACTTACGAATTCTGGACTGTTACTCGCTTTACTAGAGGTCGAGAAGATAATAAAAAGGCAAAGAGCTCTAAAATATAAGAGAAAATGTAAAGCCCAATAACAACACAGAGGTTACAAACCGTTGATATTAATACGAATAGCAATATAAAGACACGGTATAATTAAGAATAGTATCACCCAAGGAAATAGTAGAAGTAAACAAATTTTTCTGGTGGAAGATTGAAAAGAAGGATGACAGAAATGATTATTAGAAAAATATCAAGGATTAGAAATCGATTAAGCATTTTCACAATCTTTTGGATGTATGAACTAAGAAAGAAAGTATAGGAATAGTGAGAATAATGGAACGGAAGAGTTTAATTTATAATGGAAATATCAGACAGGGTAATCGAGGCAGATCACCGTATTTAATTATAGAGATCTTAATTTCCTTATTTGTCGAAGAATCAAATCTTTTAGATTTAGAAGATTTTCTTTAATCCCTTGAATTCCGAAAATCTACCGTGGCTACGTCAAAAGTTAAATCTCTATCTCGATCTTTTGTGACAGCTTCACTCGAGTAGTCGAATCGTTTTATCTATATTAACCAATAATGATAAAACTCTCTTTATCAGCTCATATTCGTAAAAAAAAAAACATTCTTATTGTTAGCCATGACGACCTCACTCAAATTTTGGGACGAAATTTCTTTAACGGGTAGGTACTGTGACGACTCGGGAATTTCCAACTAAATTTAAACTTAATCTTTATTTGATTTCGACACGATAAGCAAAGTCTGTAATGTTGAGTCTCGAAAATTTTGGTAACTATGTTCAATTATTCAAATTACCCTTTGACTATTTCCGACGATTCACGAATAACTATTTGTAAATAGGTATGTATATATTTAAATAAATATATATATGATCTGAAATATAATTTATGATGTAATTGTTAGAAATTAATTATGTAAAAATAATTATTATTATTTAAAACATATCTATATACAAATAAAGTATATTAAAAATAAATATTAAATAATTGTAATACTCATTGATGTTCTGATTGATATTAAACAAGTTAAATTCAATCTGATATTATTTTAAAATAAACGGTGATCCGAATATAAGTTCTATAAATTTTAAGCTCATTAAACATACATTTAGGAACCATTTGTTGAATTTTAAAACTTTTCATATTTTACTTGGGATTGGGAGTGAATAATCAATGTAATTTTTATTTAATAATTAATGCACGAATTTTATATCATAATGACCAAAATAAATAAATATAGTTAATTTAAAAATTTGAGATTTTTTTTGAAGACTTTTATCCGCCATTAAATTAATCAACGGGACACGATATAGCACTCCGACTAAACTGTCGGCAGCAATAATACAAAATGGCAGGTGGACACTCGAGATATTTATTCCTCCACTTCACTGTTCGTGTATGATTGAAATTACACAGTTTTCATATGCATCTTTAAAAAACTTATAGGTATATATATATATTATCATATAGCATGTAGACTATAAACCACTCCATCTTCACTTACACCACTATCACCTTGGCTCATCCACCGACAACCACAATTCGAGCCACACCACACCACCACAAACAAACACCACCTTTCTTTCTCTCTCTCTTGTACAACCGTCACCCCTCAAATCATCACCATCGTTATCCTTGCTGTTTTTCTAACCGAAGTTATCATCATCAAAACCACATTTATGAAATGTCCCGTTCTTATTGATTAAAAACGTTCCATATTAATTGATTTCGTTGCGAGGTTTTGACCTCTATATGAGACGTTTTTCAAAGACTGCATTCATTTTTAAAACAAACCATAACCTTTATTTCATAAATAAAGGTTTAAAAAGCTTTACGTAGATTATCAAATAATGATAATCTAAAATATCCTGTTTACACACGACCATTACATAATGGTTTACAATACAAATATGTTACATCGAAATCAGTTTCTTGAATGTAGTTTTTACACAATATCATACAAACATGGACTCCAAATCTTGTCCTTATTTTAGTATGCAACAGCGGAAGCTCTTAATATTCACCTGAGAATAAACATGCTTTAAACGTCAACAAAAATGTTGGTGAGTTATAGGTTTAACCTATATATATCAAATCGTAACAATAGACCACAAGATTTCATATTTCAATACACATCCCATACATAGAGATAAAAATCATTCATATGGTGAACACCTGGTAACCGACATTAACAAGATGCATATATAAGAATATCCCCATCATTCCAGGACACCCTTCGGATATGATATAAATTTCGAAGTACTAAAGCATCCGGTACTTTGGATGGGGTTTGTTAGGCCCAATAGATCTATCTTTAGGATTCGCGTCAATTAGGGTGTCTGTTCCCTAATTCTTAGATTACCAGACTTAATAAAAAGGGGCATATTCGATTTCGATAATTCAACCATAGAATGTAGTTTCACGTACTTGTGTCTATTTTGTAAATCATTTATAAAACCTGCATGTATTCTCATCCCAAAAATATTAGATTTTAAAAGTGGGACTATAACTCACTTTCACAGATTTTTACTTCGTCGGGAAGTAAGACTTGGCCACTGGTTGATTCACGAACCTATAACAATATATACATATATATCAAAGTATGTTCAAAATATATTTACAACACTTTTAATATATTTTGATGTTTTAAGTTTATTAAGTCAGCTGTCCTCGTTAGTAACCTACAACTAGTTGTCCACAATTAGATGTACAGAAATAAATCGATAAATATTATCTTGAATCAATCCACGACCCAGTGTATACGTATCTCAGTATTGATCACAACTCAAACTATATCTATTTTGGAATCAACCTCAACCCTGTATAGCTAACTCCAACATTCACATATAGAGTGTCTATGGTTGTTCCGAAATATATATAGATGTGTCGACATGATAGGTCGAAACATTGTATACGTGTCTATGGTATCTCAAGATTACATAATATACAATACAAGTTGATTAAGTTATGGTTGGAATAGATTTGTTACCAATTTTCACGTAGCTAAAATGAGAAAAATTATCCAATCTTGTTTTACCCATAACTTCTTCATTTTAAATCCGTTTTGAGTGAATCAAATTGCTATGGTTTCATATTGAACTCTATTTTATGAATCTAAACAGAAAAGTATAGGTTTATAGTCGGAAAAATAAGTTACAAGTCGTTTTTGTAAAGGTAGTCATTTCAGTCGAAAGAACGACGTCTAGATGACCATTTTAGAAAACATACTTCCACTTTGAGTTTAATCATAATTTTTGGATATAGTTTCATGTTCATAATAAAAATCATTTTCTCAGAATAACAACTTTAAAATCAAAGTTTATCATAGTTTTTAATTAACTAACCCAAAACAGCCCGCGGTGTTTCTACGACGGCGTAAATCCGGTTTTACGGTGTTTTTCGTGTTTCCAGGTTTTAAATCATTAAGTTAGCATATCATATAGGTATAGAACATGTGTTTAGTTGGTTTTAAAAGTCAAGTTAGAAGGATTAACTTTTGTTTGCGAACAAGTTTAGAATTAACTAAACTATGTTCTAGTGATTACAAGTTTAAACCTTCGAATAAGATAGCTTTATATATATGAATCGAATGATGTTATGAACATCATTACTACCTTAAGTTCCTTGGATAAACCTACTGGAGAATAGAAAAATGGATCTAGCTTCAATGGATCCTTGGATGGCTCGAAGTTCTTGAAGCAGAATCATGACACGAAAACAAGTTCAAGTAAGATCATCACTTGAAATAAGATTGTTATAGTTATAGAAATTGAACCAAAGTTTGAATATGATTATTACCTTGTATTAGAATGATAACCTACTGTAAGAAATAAAGATTTCTTGAGGTTGGATGATCACCTTACAAGATTGGAAGTGAGCTAGCAAACTTGAAAGTATTCTTGATTTTATGAAACTAGAACTTTTGGAATTTATGAAGAACACTTAGAACTTGAAGATAGAACTTGAGAGAGATCAATTAGATGAAGAAAATTGAAGAATGAAAGTGTTTGTAGGTGTTTTTGGTCGTTGGTGTATGGATTAGATATAAAGGATATGTAATTTTTTTTTCTTGTAAATAAGTCATGAATGATTACTCATATTTTTGTAATTTTATGAGATATTCCATGCTAGTTGCCAAATGATGGTTCCCACATGTGTTAGGTGACTCACATGGGCTGCTAAGAGCTGATCATTGGAGTGTATATACCAATAGTACATACATCTAAAAGCTGTGTATTGTACGAATACGGGTGCATACGAGTAGAATTGTTGATGAAACTGAACGAGGATGTAATTGTAAGCATTTTTGTTAAGTAGAAGTATTTTGATAAGTGTATTGAAGTCTTTCAAAAGTGTATAAATAAATATTAAAACACTACATGTATATACATTTTAACTGAGTCGTTAAGTCATCGTTAGTCGTTACATGTAAGTGTTGTTTTGAAACCTTTAGGTTAACGATCTTGTTAAATGTTGTTAACCCAATGTTTATAATATCAAATGAGATTTTAAATTATTATATTATCATGATATTATCATGTATGAATATCTCTTAATATGATATATATACATTAAATGTCTTTACAACGATAATCGTTACATATATGTCTCGTTTAAAAATCATTAAGTTAGTAGTCTTGTTTTTACATATGTAGTTCATTGTTAATATACTTAATGATATGTT